>NW_027268489.1:0-24669 GCF_963676685.1 Mytilus edulis | reverse complement strand
AATCTCACATGTTTTCAGACATGCATCTTGGTCACATAATATGAAGTGTGAAAACTATATAAGGTGTTAAATTTGATTAAAACCATTAAGCCTTAGATTTTTGAACTACTAATTATGATATGTTTCCGCGTAAAGGAGGAAGGGGGGGGGGGCAAATAACAGCGATATTTTATCAGCAAAACATGTCGAACATTTTATATATATAAAAAGGCGTTCTCACTATATTTAACTCCATTTTTAAAGATATTTATCGTATTTGAATTTCAAAATAGGCCGTGGGTTTTCTCGTTTACATTTATCAATTCGATACCTTTTATTACAGACTATATATGGGCCTTAGTGGCCGAGTAGTCCAAGTAGTTACTACACTGTAATCACTGGCCAGTCAACACTGAGGTTGTGAGATCGAACCCCGCTGATGCAGGTGCACTCGACTTCAATCTTAATTAACAAGGGTTGTCAGTTTCCACATCCATCTCCGCTTCCTCCATCAATAAAAACAGACCGCCACGAAATAGCCAAAAAGCGGGGCTTTAAAGTGGCGTTTAAAAACAAAATCACTGGGGTAAAGCTGATGACCGTAACTGCATGCACGGTCATCCCAAGATGGCGGATGAAACATTAGGTCAGTTTCTGTATTGTCTGTTAAAGTGTTTCTATGTCATTTTCTATACAAATCATACAATGAAACGATGTAAATTTATAAAGAATCACACGGAAATCACAAATTACTACCGAGAAATGTGCATTAGATGGGAAATTCGATTGAAAAAATCGTTAAGATGACCGTAAATCATAATCAAAAATATTTTCAAGATGACCGTAACATATAACAAGGATGGCCGTGATTGGTAAAAAGATAACCGTAACTTGTAAAGGATGACCGTAATTTGTAAAGGCTGACTGTAATTTATAAAGGACGATCGTCAATCTAAGAAATATCCGTACTTGTATTCAAAGCTTTTTGTTGCGTTTGTGGATCTCACTAGGAGCTCGGTTAGCGGATATAAATATGTTTCATAAATTTCTTTTTTTTTAAACTATTGGCCGTATTTTGGGTTCATAACAATGATAGTAATTTGCATATTTCTCTTAAACAATGAAATATTTATTGATAATGACGTTAAAATTTTAATACATAGTGATATGATGAAAATTTGAAGAAACATGAATGTGTCCCTAGTACACGGATGCCTCATCTACACTATCATTTTCTATGTTTAGTTGACCTTTAAAATTGGATAAAACTGGCATTAGAATTAAAAAGATCATACCATAGGGAAAATGTGTATGAAGTTTCAAGTTGATTTAACTTGGAGCTGGACAAACGGATAAACGAACAGACGAATGCACGAACGCACGCACAGACCAGAAAAGTATAATGTTCATAAATGGAGCATAAAAAACATTAATAATACATATGAATATTCGGTAATCGAGCCAATGTGTATGGTTCCAGAGGAAGCAAATTAAAATCTTAATTTGGTTTGATATATGTAGGCGGAAACCCAGTTGACATAGAACAAAAGAATCGTACATTGTAGCTCTTTGTTAGAGAAGGTGATAAATGTTTACTGTAATGTTTACTATAGTAACACATTTTTTAAAAGTTATAATATTAGAAACAAATAAAACGACAAATTTCTTCTCAATTACGAAGTATTTAATTTTAAAACACCATTTGCATAAGTTTTTAATTCATCTATTACATAGTAATGCAGAACAATAAGGTATCAAGTCGACGACATTGGTACTATAAGTTGGATGTAGAAAATGCATAACCTCCGATTTTTTATTTTTTTTTTTACCCACGGACGGAGAACATATCAATCTATTAGTACAGAAATTTTCGTGTCTTCCCCTCCATTATGTGAATCAAGAAAAAAATCCCCAAAATTGGTAAAGATTGTATCGAAAAGAGAAAATCGAGTTCACCTTTTTATGTTAGGACGTGATTGAGGTGTACATTTTGTCTTTAAGGGGCATATCGAACAGTTTCAGGGAGGTAATAACAAACGTAACCGTCGTCTATTGTTCCCCGTAATTTCACGGTGTTTCAACGACGTCATAATGGCCGTCTGGAAAGGGCGGTTTCTTTACTCAAGGAAAGGGCACGGCGGGAATCGGCAAAAAACTCGTACAGAATATTAACAGAACTAGAACTCAAAACTTAAAAGATATCTTTGTCCTAAAAGAAGTACAATTATCTTAATCATTACTAGACCATACTCACTTAAGTTTCCGTTTTATGAAATTATCTTCAATACAGTAGAAAGGAAATGCGCAATGATTTATTATTGCATTAGAATGCAACACAAATTGTAATTAGTTCTTTACCAAACTTTTCGAGAAATTGTCATTCAGGATAAAAAAAAAAAAAAAAAAACTCAAAGTTTGGTTTTACTTGAGAAAGATGAAAAAAAATGGTTTCTTGAGAAAAATAAAATACGGCGTAAAACTAACATTTATCATGCATCTAGCGTTGCGTTGAAGTGCTAATATATTTACAGTAGCTCTTAAAATAAATACGACCTTTAACCGGAAAACAATGTAAAACAAAAGATGACACAGTAATAAAAAAACATTGAACTAGGAAAACATTGTAATATATACATACAAGTGGAAAATATCTGACGATGTTGGTGTTTACTTATGTATGAGGGAATAAATATAATTTAACAAACAAAAAACCAGTGTAGGTCTTGACTAATTAGACACGCCCTCTTAAGTCAGCGGGTCCATAACAGGATTGGAAAAAAAAACAGCCATCGAAATACCATAATTCGAAATTGGGGGGTGGGGGGGCTAATAGCTTAAGTCAAGATTGTGATCATTATTCAACTTTATCTAGTTACGGCATACATTTTACCGCTAGTACACTCTTTATATCTTGATAATGTACACAAAATGTACATTTATCAATCATTTACTTCAGATCCATTCTCGCCTCGTCGTAAATATGCGTGAGATATTTGCCACTGGAGCACGGGAGCAATCATTCATCAGTTTCATATAGTGATGCATAATCATTAGTTCTCAACTGATAAGTGTCTCAAACAGTACTCCAGTTTTGGTATTTTATTTTATTTTATATCTTATTTCTAAACGAAAATTTTAGAATTTCTTTCCGCATCTTTCTCTTTGAATTCATTTCTTTGAATAATCAATGTCTACATCAGTGGTTACATTGTATGCAGCCAAACTATGTAGAGGGCAGTAGAACAGAAAACAATTTCCATTGTGTATATATGCAATAACTCATATATTGAAGCGTTATACCACGGCAGTCAGGCTCGTTTATGTGGAAAAATTACCGTGTCAATTTCATATACTTATATATTGTAAATATGGTCATAAAAGCAAAAACACACGAAAAAAATGGCCACAATTTATAATAACATTCAACATTTTCGGCCGTTTCGTTTATTCTCCAAGTTAATGTCTTACTGAACTGTTTTGTTAATCAAAGTACTTTTTTCATCTACAACTGCAAAAGGCGCAACAGATGCGACTTATTTGAAGATTCATGTGACCTTTGTTGTTGTTTATAGATTTTATTCGAAGTTTGTATATCGATTCAACCATTTATTTAGATGGTATTTTAACGTATAGATAGCGCGAAACTCTCCTTACTCTATGCGTCTGACACATATAATTCAAAACACTAAGAGTCAACATACAGATTTTGTTTATAGCTAGAAGCCTGTAAAGAAAGAAAAAAACAAAACTGCAAAATGAATATATAATATAGAGTCTGAGAGATTTTAGACAAGTGTTTGGTTGCAAAATTTCACATGCTCTTTATTGATTTCGATATGTGAAATTATATAGACAGTGTAATATAAATCAGTGTAAGAAAAACACTTCTTTGTAAAGTAACGGTAAAATAAATAATGATTATGGATGACGGACGTCAAGTGGCATATAAAATGAATAATCAGAACAAAAACATCAAATGTAAATATAATATGAAAATTAACCTGCTTTGCACTATAGACCGACACACAGAAACGGATTTCTAACGTGTAATTCGTTTGTTTTAAAAGAGGGATGAAATACCGTATACCCTAGACGCGGACTATTTTAATAGTTTGTAATTCCATGGTTTGCTAACCCGAATAATTCAGTCCCTCCCCGTAATCGATCTCTCCTACTTGTAATCTTAGATCAGCGGAATATAAACGACTGAATTATTCGGATTAATTGTTTGCATGTTTCACAATTTTGACGAACACAATAGTAAAGCTAACTGAATTATTATCTCGTACAGATACTGGTCCATTATAAATAAGAAGAAGCGATATGAGTGCTATTGAGACAACTATCCAACAAAGTCAGTCTGCAACACCGTCGCACAGCCTTTGAAAAATTAGCGGGGAAATACAACGTTACGTCCCGAAACGTCTTAATTTTTGGCGCAATTTGTGAGGCTTACGGAAGGGATAGAGTAAACAATATTATATTACTGGATTTTTCTCAAAAACGAGTATGGTGACACATATTTTTCAAAACGTTATGACGTTCCATTTTTTTCAAATAATAACATATCTTACTTTGGTCAAATCGACACCGTTAGAAATATTTAAAAAAATCTAAAATGTGCATTTCAAATGTACATTTCTTGCCGTTTTTGGGGATAACCATGACGTTTTTGTCTTTATTTGAGTAAGAATTAATTCTTTAAATGGTAAAGTTAGATTTTTCTAACCATCTTGAACTATGTTGCTTCAATTTGAGCCCCATTATATAAGTATATGTTGAAAAAAAAAATCATATTATTTTTTTTTAAATAAAAAACGTTTGTTTCTTCAAAATTGCAAAAATGTCCAATTTCAGCAGTAATTTTTGCAAAAACGAATCGACAACAAATATTTTTTTTGGCAAAATTTTATTCTCTGTCAATTGAAGAATGAAATATCTTTACGGGAAAAAATTCTCACCGTCAAAAATAAACTGTTGGATATGCCCTTAAAACGTACAAAGCAAGAGTATTTGATATAGCATCTCGCTTCAGATTCTATATTTTTTATATATCAAAGCTACAGGTTTATTTTATAACGTCAAAAAAATTTACTATACGAAAAGACGAAAAGATGAAATATATGGGTCAAGTGAAATACCTATCTAATGAATCACAAAAACAGAGTAGGTGTGTTCGAATAGCTATTTTTTTCTAAAAGTATTTGACGACAGTCTTTTAATTTTGATGATGAAAATGCATATTTTCGAGAATTTATTTTTTGTGTGTGATAATTAGGGATTATAAACTACTGAACATTTTTAGTCTGCCATTCCACGACATATTTAATCAGATATTTTTTTAATGTTTGAGAATTTTCGAAAATTCCACCTGACATCCGATTAGAAAATAATTTTAAGTTGAATCAATGCAGACAACATGGACAAGGTCATTAAATAATGCTCATTAGCTAGTAGATACATTTGTCCTTTAAAATAAAACTGACATATAAGGATCGTAATGGTGCTAACTGTTTATATCCCAGTTTTAAGGATTTGAATTAACCATACATGTAATGATGTATGGAATTTGGGAAATGACCTCATTACAGTATCATTATGATGGATTGTTTGGATGTAATTTCAAACCTATTTTTCAATGACTCTACATGGACTCAAAATTAAATTGGTGTAACTATATTGTAAACCAGGAAAGTCCTACAAAATAAGCAAAGAATAAACTTTTGTCTGGTACATATAAAAAATTTGGTGACAATTTAGGTGCAATTTGGGTATTCTCATGTTAGCAACTTCACAACAGAACTACAAATTTATTTTAATGACCAAAAAAAAGTACAAAACTAAAGGCAATAAAATGTTTTGCCACGCATAGCCTGATAGGACCACAGATGTATATTAAGCATATAAAAAACACCAAATTTTTTATGTCAGTTGAAATCAAACATATTTTAATTTTGGATCCTTTAAACTTCAATATGGACTAATTTGAAAACAGGTATCAGGTGAATCCACATATTTCTATTCAGCAGAAGTCTCTAACTACATATCTTCTTAATTTCATATGATAGTAAGTCCTACAAAAATATTGAAAATGTGTACATTTAATTTTTTTCTAGCTTCTCTCATGTGAAAGCAGTACCTTTTTGGTCACTATTTATGTGTTGCGTCTAAATAAGAATTGTAACACTTTATAGTGACCGAACAGGTTAAACAAATACTTCTGAAGAAACCGAAAAAGAAGACAACTTGTAACAGCACCAGCCATGCCAGTATACATGTACATGTATGTATGAATAAAAAACTCAGATCAGAATAGCATGGACAATACAGGGGCGGATCCAGCCATTTTTAAAAAGGGGGGTTCCCAACCCCGGATAAAGGGGGAGAGGGTCCAACTACTACATGTCCCCATTCAAATGCATTGATTGGCCAAAAACAGGGATTTTGACCCCTGGAACCCCTTTCAATTCAATGCAATATGTTAGTTCTATGTCCTTGTGAATATATCTTGAGGAAAGTTATCAATAATTCTGCAGATAATGCAATTTTAGCATGCAAGAGTTTTGTACATTTTCTGTTATAATTTGCATACAATCAGTGAAACATTTAAACAGGCTCAGTAACTGCGAGTACTCTCATATCGTATTTTCTTGTTAATTCGACCTGTTGATACTGTTAATAATGCTTTTTTGTTATTTTTATTTATATGGATCTTGTCTGTATACCAGCTTTGATTATTTGTAATATCTTCAATTTTTCACTTATTCTTACAACAATTGTATAAACTTCAAGATTTACTGATTATAAAAAAACGTTTTTTTTCTAAAGTGAACTTTGATTGGTTAAATATTTCTCATTGATTTCCTGTGTTTGAATTGTTTGTTAGCTTTTTGGTCATGAATGTTTGTCTCTAATATTTAATTAACTGTGCATTTGTATTCAGATATCGCAGATCAAATTTATTCGTTCATTGTGTAATCATACGTTTTTTAATTGAGTTAAGTCTGCCAATTGATATTTTATCGTATAGGTTTTTCTTTGTTTTGATGTTATGCTATTGTTTCAGAAAAGGGGAGAAGGTTTGGATCCATTAAAACGTTTAATCCCGCTGCAAATGTTTGCACCTGTCCTAAGTCAGGAATCTGATGTACAGTAGTTGTCGTTTGTTTATGTAATATATACGTTTTTCTCGTTTCTCGTTTTGTTTATATAGAATAGACCGTTGGTTTTCCCGTTTGAATGGTTTTACACTAGCAATTGTGGGGCCCTTTATAGCTTGTTGTTCGGTGTGAGCCAAGGCTCCGTGTTGAAGCAGTACTTTAACCTATAATGGTTTACTTTTTAAATTGTTATTTGGATGGAGAGTTGTCTCATTGGCACTCACACCACATCTTCCTATATCTATAAACTAAATTTTTATTGCTGAAAGTGTCAATCAATGACAAGTGTTTTATTTACCACTCATGTGTTTTTGTAAGAAAAAAAAATCATGTGCAATATTTGGAATTATAGGGAAAGAAGATCCTTTTGCCTCGCACTGGGCGCATGTCAATTGTGAATATATACTTACCAATATATTTCTTTATCTTGATTCTGCAGCGACATTATCAAGAAGTACATATCATAGGAAAAATACACAAATTACAGATAAAATATTTAAAACACCCCTATTTTAAGTGCATCGCCTGCCAATTCAGTATTTGTTGCATCTACATATATACTAGATAAGTATAATCAATGTAAATAAGGTATTTTTTTGGAAGAAAAAACCAAAATTAAAAAAAAAAATACCCCCAATAATGTTGTACCATAACCCAAAATCAATTCTAGTCTTCCTTTTGTGTATTGAACCTCCTAGTGAAATTTCATGGAGATCCATTATCTTATACTCAAGTTAATGTCTCAAACCAAATGTGTCTATTTGAAAGCAACTATGAAATGATTAAGCATTACTCGAAAGCAAATTTTTGACATGCTTGTATTTCCAATTTCCATTCTCAATTTTATTTTGCTGTCATATAAGAACTTGAAAAGTAGCTACATCATGTACATGTAACAAAAACAAATATATGCAAGAAAATGACATAAAACCATAAAACCGACTCTGAATTTAATAGTACATGATATTGATTTAGAACTCGCAAACTGGAGATGATCAGAAATACAAATGGTTTTTATTCGAGTCAGATTTTTATTACCGAAACCCTTCAGCGATATCAATTAAAATTATTTAGTCAAAATTTAACACTAGTATTAAGATTTATCATATCAGTCAAATTGGCAAATATGGCCTTAATAATAATTATCACCTAAAAAATACTGTGTACAGACTGACATGTGCGGTTTGGGAAGTTTTTATGTTTTTAGATAATATATAAGTTAAATTTATTTTGCATACCTGAAAGATAAAATTATTTTTGGTAAAGATCTGGATTCAAAATATTTTTTTTGTCCTCTGCTTGAACAGATTTTTTATTCATCAATTTTGGAATCAGAATATTTTTTCAGGAAAATAGCATAACCCCTCTTGCCTTTTCAAGTTCTATGTTTGTTCCCTAAACATTGAACATCTGAACTTTATTTTAGACATAAACAATACGTTAATGTAGCCTTCGACATTCGTTTGAACATGCATGAAATATTTGCCACTGGACGTTAATTAACAAACAACCATCAATACATAGGACAATGTCTTAGTATAAAGCTGGCATTTAAGGTAGCGCCTTCCTCATATTAGTTCAGTGATAATGGACGTCTTACTAAACTCCAAAATTATACACAAAATACAAAAATTAAAAATCATAGCAAGACAAAAAAGGCCAGAGGCTCCTGACTTAGGAATAGGTGAAAAAATGCGGCGGGGCGAAACATGTTTTTTTTTAGCTTTCAACTTATTTGAGAACATTTCTAAGTCCAAGGACCATAAGTCTGCAAACAAAATCATTAGACCAAAATTAAATTTTAACTTGACCAATAACTCTTCATGGTTAAACTCTATGGCAAATATGAAGTCAGCTACCTTCGAGCATGACAGCAAAAATGCAGAAGTGGTAAAAAGAAATCAGACCGGAACAACATTAGAACTTGATCTGCAACTTGTCTTAGCTTTAGCTGGCACTTATGGATGAAGCATCGTTTTGGAATAAAGAACGATAACTCTCTCTACACGACCCATCTGAAAAGTTTCGTCTATCTCGAAAAAATTCGTACGACTATTTTTTTTTAATGGCGGCCGAATTTAACGTTTCAACGCGATCTTGAAAAAAAAGGGACAGATTGGAATAATTTCGATGTTAAAAACGACATGTATTTTTATTGGTTTGATAAAACAAGTATTCAGAAATTTTGGTAACTTGTGTAGCTTATTTAAATTTTATTGAACCACGGAAATTACCGAAGTTAGGACAAAAACATCTGACGCCATGTTTCGTCTGCTTCAACATTCCATTATCCTAGCAGTGAGGTAAAAACAAATTACCTAAATAATCACAGGTTGCTTCATTTAAAAGTCACAAAATCATAGTTAACGATAACATATTTAGCGTAAAAATTCCGTCCAGCCATGGGAACACAGAAAAAACCTCTGCAGGCAATACAATTCGGATTTTTTTTATAATAGCCATTCGGCATGCGGGGGTAAACTCCAGTGCACTGGTCCACCATGACTACTTATGTTCATCTGCCACATTTATTCCCCACATCAAGGAACATTGATAATTATACTGTTGAATGTGATCACGGTTGTTCATGTATAGTCAATAACGAATCCAGCATTTTTCATAAGAAGGGCCCGCTGACGGGGTGCTCTAGTCCTGATTCAGTGATTCCCTATATAATCAAAAAAAAATCCAAGAAAAGGGAGACCCTTCCCCTCTCTGGATTCTATGATAGCCCACAGACTAATTGAAAACTTAACAAAGTTTAAAACATAAAAAAATATTCAAATAATTCACAATCTTCTAATTCAGTTCTTCCTTTGGCAAACTCTCAACAAATCTTTTCATTGATTATGTTACACCTTTATACAGTCACAGGAGATGGAAACTGGTTGTGTTTCTCTCTCTAAGTTCAATTATAAAAGGAGACTTGAGTCTGTATAGCACATTTACAACTGACTACTGTATATATTGTATGCTCCCATATTGTTCAAAATTAGATTTTATGGGAAGATGGAGTTATTATGATAACCCATGTCCCATGAGAATATCATGACTTTGATAGGTATAAAGAGGGCATGTCACTTGGAAGTGTGTGGGCTACATCCTAAAATTCAAGCTACAGCAGTCGTCTGCCATATTTAATGCATCAGTTTAAACATGTCAGATCAAAACACCTTCACTCTACCAAGTACTTTATCACTATTAGATCACTATCAGGTTCACATTTCAACCTATTTGGCAATACACACTTATGGTTATACATGTATTACATCACAGTACCAAAATTGTACCCAGTACCCAATGCACCTTTTCAGCCGAAATAAAACATGCAAAAATCTTACAAGTTTTCTTTCACCATGTAAAGTTATCTTATTATCTTTTTAAATGAGCAAATTAAATTTTTTACCAACATCCTTTTCTTCAAAAAATAATAGTTACAGCATGGAATAATGTAACATTGTTCGAAATGTTTGAAGAAATAAAACAAAATCTCTGTTTATATCCCAGTTTTTAAGGATTTGAATTAACCATACATGTAATGATGTATGGAATTTTGGTACTGACCTCATTACAGTATCATGGATTGTTTGGATGTAATTTTAAACCCATTTTTCAATGACTCTTGATAGACTCAAAATTAAATAGGTTGTAACTATATTGTAAACAAAGATAGTCTACAATATAAGCACAAAATAAACTTTTGTCTGGTTCAATAAAAAAAGTTGGTAAAAAAGGGGGACAATTTAGGTATTCTCAACAGAACTAGAAATTTATTTTCATGATAAAAACAAAACAAAAGTACACACCTAAAGGCGATAAAATGCTACGCAACGCACAGCCTGACACAACCAAAGATGTATATTTAGCATATAAAAAACATCAATTCTTCTTCCGTTAACACCCATATACATGTACCACAACCACTGATAATAATCATACTAATAACAAAAATAGTAAAGTGCAATACCACACGACAGAGCGAGGGCTGGTTTAATAACAACCATTAAATATTTATTGTATACAAATTTCGAATCAGTACAAAAAGTCATCATTTATATAGATATATATACAACTCGTCTAAACATCAACCAAATTATGTTAGATTTGTTAATTTGCTTCCGCAAATTCTTGTTCTTCCCTCGCCGGGATACGAACCTATGCTACTGAGATATCGTGACACCAAATCTCCTGCACTATAGTCTTCCCGCTAGATATATATGTACTAGTATTTCAATACACACAAACATTTGTAAACAATCGATCTCGTAATGCATGAAACAAAATATCAAATAGCATGGATGTAAAAATGAACGTGACCTATCGAGTAGACCCTGGTCGTGCCGAATGATTTAACCGCCAAATCACACAAACCACTTAACCTAAACGCCACCTATATGGGCAGATAATTCAGAAGAAAATAATTTCATTCTAATTCATAAAATCAACCGACTGAAATTATATTTCTTCTTCCGTTAACACCCATATACCACAACCACTGGATAATAATCATACTAATAACAAAAATTAGAACATAGTAAAGTGCTTTCGACCAATGAAATGCAAGGATTTTCACCCTCTTAATAGTGAAGAATGACACAAAACATGTTCTTATTTAGTGATTATCTAAGGCCGTGTTCACACCAAACGCTATGTAGAGTAAACATGTTTACAATTAGTTTAGTGAAGTGTACACTAGTTTCACATTACATTTGTTCACATCTATACACATTGTTTAGTTACTTGTACATGAGATTTGTTCACACTTGTAAACTATATGTCATTTAAATGTTCAATACATATTTATCGGACGAGTATCTAGCAGTCATGAAAGCCATTTTGATGATATACAGTTCTTTAAAGATACAAAAGATTTCTCAATTACGCAACAAAAAACGTAGGCTGCAGCAGCGGGCTTATAGAAGAAGAAGAAGAATAGAGATGTTCAGGATATTGCAGCAAAGAAGGGTAACTGCATTTTTATCATTTTTGTTTGTTTCCAATGGCATTTCTCCTCCAAGGGAGTATTTGGCAAAGACAAAGGAGTGACAACTGGTGGGAACATGTTGTAAATGGGTCCTGGAAGGGAGAATGACTTTCGTGAAAACTTCAGGCTATCAAAGCAAACGTTCAATTTTTTGTGCACGGAACTTGAGATCCACATCGAGAAAAGAAACACAAACTTCAGGAAATGCATAACTGTAAGGAAAAGGGTCGCAATTACTTTATGGGCGATTAGCCACAAATGCAGAATACAGAACTATATCGCACCTATTTGCTGTTGGGAGGTCGACGTGTTGCACAATTGCAAATGACACTTGCAAAGTTATAACGGACCATTTAATGCCGAAATATATATGTCTACCTACAGGTCAAAGACTTATTGAGAATATACGAGACTTTAGACGAATCAACGGTTTTCCGCAAGGTAGGTGGGGCTATAGATGGAACACATATACCTATAGTGGCACCACGTGATAATCCAGCTGATTATTACAACAGAAAAGGGTGGTATTCAATGGTATGCCAAGCAGTCGTTGATGCAAATTACTGCTTTACCAATGTTTATGTCGGATGGCCAGGCCGAGTCCATGATGCGCGCATATTTAGTAATTCAGACATTTATCGACAAGGAGAGAATGGAGAGCTATTTCCTCAACATACAGTCAATATTAATGGAACTGAGATACCTGTATTTTTATTGGGTGATGCCGCGTATCCTTTGAAATCTTGGCTGATGAGACCTTTTTCCGATTTCGGAAATTTAACTTACGAACAAAAAACTTTTAATTACAAGCATTCAAGTACACGCATGGTTGTGGAAGGATCATTTGGTAGGTTGAAAGGGAGATGGCGTTGCTTACTGAAAAGACTTGATGTCGCTACTGTACGTGTGCCTTATGTTGTTTGTTCTTGTTGTACATTACATAACTTTTGTGAAGTGCATGGTGATGGTATCAATGAACAGTGGCTAAATGGCGTTGTTGGTGATCAAGATAATGTATTTCTTGCCAATTTGCAAAATTAATCAAAACAACTATGCTGAAAATATCAGGGTTGCTGTTGCGTCCTATTTAGTTTAGAGATAATATATAATTGACTTGTGTATTTATAATTCAAATGTACAATTTCTGTCATAATAACTGATGTGACCACTTGATTTATAAATTATAACAAAATTACTAAAAATCTATAACTTTTTTTATTTATTTTTTTGCTGCAAATATTTTAGCTAGTTCCAGTAAAAAGTCTTGTTGCTTTTTTTCTTGTTTCTTCTTCTCTCTTTTGTCTATTTTCTTCTTCTTTTGCCTCCATTTCCATTCTTTTCTTTTCAAATTCAAAAAAACGTTCCTCGCTTTTTTGTTGCATTTTCAAGGAAAGATGTCATCAGATCCTCTGTGTTTGAACGTTTCCTTGATTTTCTGTCATCGTTGTTGCTTAAAAATACAAAAGACATGGTTTTCAATTTTTTTTTAAATATCATATTTGGTAAAAGTTTAATTATTTGATATTCTGAAAGGGGAGTAAACGAATTAACCATTAAGCCAAACAAAAATGAAAACGTATGACCTATCTGAAAAAAATATATGCTTTGCCCGCCAAACCCCCCCCCCCCCCCCCACCCCCCGATGCAATGAAATACTCTTTAAGTAAGGGGGACATGCAAATAATTATTGGAACTACGTGTAAATGCAGTTTTATATGAAATGACAGCCAATTTAAAACGGATACCTATTTATGTTGAAAATGTATGTAATGGGATAATTTTATTTTACGTAAAATGTTCCCCATTGAAATAGAGGTCTTTTATGCGGACAAGAGTATGCTCTTTAAAATTATAATGCCATGCTTAGTTTTCAGTAGTTTACCTGCGAGGATTGGATACAGTATTGCCTTTATCATCCTGGGCCTGGGTTGTTGTATTTTTTTCTGGGCTGATTTCTGTTTTCTGGCAATCTGTTTCGTTATCATTTTTGTCAACTACAGTTACCGAACCGGCATTCATCTCACAAGGCACTTCATTGTTGTTGTCGTCAACCATTTCAGGAACTAAAAAAGGAAATATAGGATTATACAATATGCTTAGCATACACATATACAAGTTTTAGCAAAATATATATTATAGCGAGTTGATGATTTTGAGAACTTATTTTCGTTTTTCTCAATCCATTACTTTTGGTTGAATAAAACGATCAGGAGTTGGAACCAAGAGCAATGTCCCGATACTTCCTTGCAGATACGTCTAAACATTGATTTCTCGTTTGAAATATGTTACATGGTAATTTCGGGGACTTTTATAGCTGACTATGCGGTATGGGCTTTGCTCATTATTGAAGGCTGTACGGTTACCTATACTTGTTAATTTCTGTCTCATTTTTATATCTCGTGGAGAACTGTGTCATTGGAAATCATACCCAATATTTTCTCTATGATTTTGATGTTAAAAAAAATCATACAATGTAAATTACTGCTGACTTTTTTTTTTATTGTAAGAGAATTTCTGGAATCTGCAAGACAAGCCAAACAAAAAAAAAAATCACCGAATACGCTTTTATTCGTGAATCGTTGATTAGGTATATAGAACAGTGGCAAATATTTCACGCATATTTTCTTATATGTACTTATAAAACTAGTAAATGTAAAATTGTGAAGTTCTTACCAGATGTTTTTATTCCTGAGTCAATCAAGCAGGGGGGAGCTGTACTGGCTTTTGTTCCCAACACTTCATCCAGTTGCTCAAAGAAGGGACAGAATTTCGGTGAAGCCCTACTCTCCTTGTTTGCCTTTACAATTTTCCGGTATTTTGTAGTCATTGTGTGAATTCTTACTTCACATTGCTTTCCCGTTCTGTCAATACCCTTTATCTTTAACTGTTTTGATATGTCTTCCAAATTGGCTTCTTCCTGCACATGCTATTAAACATCTTCTGAATATGGTCCTGTTGCCATAGGCTTATTAAAGCGCCTGTTTCTGCAAACGTCCAGTCAATTCGGGAAGACATTTTCAAATGAATTATGTGGCAATAATGATGCTTTGGGTCTTGATAAGGGGTTAATAAAGATGCGTAAAGTGTTTATATATATATATAAATAGCCTTTATATATAAAACAAAAGAATATCAACTTTAAACACATAATTTTGTAAAGAACTTTATCAACAATTGATATAAATAATATTTTTATCAAGAAAACGTTTCTTCTTTAAATAGACTGCATGGTACAATTTCGTGTTTTAAATATCTTGTTTTATGTACACTAAACCCACATAAGGCCTACATCGACTATCGACTGTGTGTAGATAAAACATGATTTAAACTACATGTAAACATTGAGTTTTATCAATGGGAACGCAATTATGTTTTGTTTACGTGTGAGTTACACTAACACAACACCGCATTTAGGTCAGTGTGAACACGGCCTTATTGTTATGCTCTGAATTACAAAGGGCCAATTAGTGTTGCCAATATTGCCTAGAGGCAATTCGCAAGGACAGTGTACTGAAAAAATAGTTATGACCCCAGGCTTTTAATCAAGATTCAATTATTTGTATAAATTTAACTGTAATAAATATTCTTTAATACACAAGCAGTTCAAATTTCTAAACAATATCTCTTTTTCCATTTTTGAAAATGACAACTTTGTTTATACAATTTGGCACATTTATTGTCATGGTACTATTATCGTTTTCTTTGTCTTCGAAACTGTGCTGGTTACTTTTGGCAATGGACAAGTCATTTTCTTGCTTAACGTTTTTGCTTGTGGGTACTGGCGGCTGTAATGCCTTGCTTACATTATACTGTAATGTTTCTAACGGCGTTTATATGTGTCGACGGCCGTTGATCGGTGACCACTTCTTGATTTTTACAGTTGAATCGGAAAATCCGGCATTGAAAAGTGTGGTGCAGCATGTAACTTTCCCAGAATGGTTGGTGATATTACGATCAGTAGTTGAAATTCCCGCAGCCTTAAATAATTCCTTCATTTTGCTAGACAATGTGTTAATACCAATCGGCTGGACGCTAAAGCGAATAGAACCATCGTTAGCTTTATGTGGTAGCGGTTTACGGTAAAACCTACCTTCACGTGGAATAAGTGACAAGTATTTCTCATAAATTGTAACTAGGGCATCTTGGGTTTGTTGGGTCACTTATCTGAGTTATGCGTTTGACATCAACGTTTCTGTTATTCAGGCCACCTTGTACATTCTTACACAGCCTCCCGGTATAATGGAGTAATTTATTACCAATTGTGTCCACAGAAATTCGAAATTGACTAGCATCAAGTTCTTTGTGTTCATCTAAAGCACGAAATCCAAATAACTTGCAGTTGTAGAAAAAACTATATTGGTTAGCCCATTTGAAGGGTTACAATTACTCCACTATCCCACATGGCCTCCTCGTCTGTTGTTAATATAGGGTCTGCCCTTTTTACGTTAGTTCCAATACCATTATTGGTTAGTTCTTTCATTCGACTGTCAAGACATTTTCTAAAAAGCGCAAATGTAGATGAATCCTTTTCAAAGAGGCTCACGTCATTTCTGTTACAATCTGTTCTCAGATATCTACAAAAAGTGGTGGTTTTACTCTTTGTTTTAATACATATAAAGACTTATAAAGGATTAGTAGAACTTTTTAAAGATGAATTGGTTGAAGAAGAAATTATTTTTCAGAAAAGTAAAATAACCGACGACGAATTGCAATACAGTGAAACCTGTCTAGTACGACCTCCTTGGTACTTCAATTTTTTGTTAGATTTTGTTAGATGTTCGGTTTAACAGATTCACATCGCATAAAATTTTATATGACTGGACTTAGGATCATATATGTTAAGTTTAGGTGGGTTTTCGATTCATTCAAGGTTCTGTTTACACTGGTTTCATTGTAGTTTAAAAACGTAGTTAAAATTGAGGTTAAAATTGTCATTCGTGTTTTTCTAAACGCGAGTTTTATCTCCCGAGCGAGGGGGTGGGAGACGACCCAGAAGACAAGAAATGTATACATGTATGAGTTTGCTTTCCAAAATTGGCCAAATGAGTTGAATATACAGCTTTTTAGTAAATCAAAACAAAATGAAATTAGCCATGTTAAAACTAGACTAATTTAAACTGTAATAGTATGTCTTAGAATTAATTATTGTTTGTTTGCTGTCTCTTCACGAATACATCATATTTCAATTATCTATTAAAAACAGTATATTGAAAGTATAGGTTGAGACAATTTAAGCATATTCGGAAATAATAACATTGGGATACATAATTATTGGCAAGCAGAATAAAATTATTAGAATATCCGAAAAATAACTGTCAAATTATTTTATTGTATTTTTTTTTTGTCCATAATAGTAGTTTTAAAATAACACCTTTTTATAATATATTTTTTGGTTGAAGGGTTTGGGGTATATAAATGGTATCGAATAGAGAAAAAAACACACAAAAGGAAAGGATTTTACCTTAAAAAAAAACAAGGGAACACCCTTTTGATTTTTTGGAGGTTTGGGGGAGGGGAGGGGGAGGGGAAGATATTTTAAGTAAAAAAATACGATCGAACATTTTAGGAAAAAAATGCAGAATGAGCAGTGTTATAAAATCAAACTGGTAGGATGAATATGACAGGCTTGTCCTTTTTGACAGTAACTTGTAAACGAAAATGCAGGAGAAAGGTTTTCTGATATGCAGTAAAAAAATCAATTGATGATTTTTTTTATAAGCCCCCTGCTAGAATTCCTGCCTCAAATGTTACATCCACAAAACAAGTTACGATACATTTTAAAAGTAAACTATTTTTAAGGGAGAGGGGCTTAAAATCAAATGTAAAAGGACAGGTGAAACCTTTTGCAAAAAAAAGCAGTATGACCCATGACAAAAAGTTAAAAAAAAAGGCAAGATATATATGACACAGTAAATGTAAAATGAGGATTCAGGTAAAAGTTCGTCTCCAATATGTATTGAAAAACCCAGAATGCAAACCCCCCTTTTCCACTCGAAATCAAATGTTTGCTCCCTTAAAACAAGGTAAACGAACGTATTTCAACAGTTGTTGCCCCCCACCCCCCACCCTTTTCCACCAACCCGTTTAACTATACCGAACTCCAAGACAGCGGTTACAAAAACAAATATCAAAATCAACACAAATGTAATTCATAAAATTACATTTTCATAGTTTTAGTACAATGTAACATCTACATCAAACGCTATATACTGTATTGTGGGAAGCTGTGGACTACAATTCCAATAAAATGTTGATTTTGATGATTTTACTTGTAACGGCTGTCCTGGTGTTATATATATTGAAATTTAAAATTTGTAACTTACCTTTGAATGCCTGATGCTAACTGGACCAATGAATTTGGTGGATAAGGACTGGTATCAACACGTCTACATTCTTGTATAAAGTGTGCCATCCAATAGTTTAAAAGTTCATTTGAGAGTAAATTCGGATCACTTGGTATTGCATTACCACCATCAGTTATTGTTTCTTTGATACAAATTTCTTTCTAAAGTCCACGCAATCCAGACGCCTAAAGCCCACTTGTTGTTATTTCTAGTCTTTTTCGGAATAGCTTTAAGAATTCTCTCTTGTAAGTCTGAATCCGACAATGGAACAGAAAATCTACGCGGGGCCGCAGCCTCACACACGACCGGCTCGTTTTCATATTTTACAAGGTCCTGAGTAGGTAAAAGCATTAAATCATTCTCGGACACTTCTTCTTTTAATTCAATTTCTTCCATGAAGAAGAGGATTATCATGTTCTTACATATACATAGTAAAGTGCAATACCACACGACAGAGCCGAGGGCCGAAAACACAAAGAACGGGAAAATTTTAAAAGGTGATCTATATTATAGTATTAATGTATGGACTTTTTCATATTGGCCCTGTAACATGCCCGAGGTGTTAATAATGGCCAAGGATGGTTGTAATGGCCTGAGGCTGTGGCAACGCCGAGGGCCATTACAACTGTCCGAGGCCATTATTAATATCAAGGGCATGTTACAGGGCCAATATGAAAAAGTCCATATATTGATACTTTTATTAACCAACTATAAAGGCAACTTCATTCAAGAACAGTCTTCGAGTCTCGGATCCAAAATTATACAGCTATCCACAAACTACAACAGGACCAATACAGAAAAGCCCGTTTCATAACATTTCTATTTAAAACATGATTTTAATTCTTCGATTAAACAAAGAATAAGAAACTTACCGTGAAGAAGATACAGGAATTTCATAGCTGAACTTCAACTTATCTTTTCGCATTGAATTTCGCATGGAATTTTAGTCAACATTGTGACTGTCAGGGGTACTTATAAAGTGAGAAACGGAATCGAAACGAAACGAAACGAAATATAACGAAACGAAACGAAATACAACGAAACGCAACGAAATATAACGAAACGAAAAGAAATGAAAAAATGAAGAAACGAAATAAACGAAATAGGCCTATATATAATATATATATTACATTTGTTATAGGGGGTAAGGATTTTGATTTAAAAAAGTGGTGTAATTAATTGTTTTTTTATTCCAAGTTCCGAGTCCAAGTTAAGGGGGGCTACCATTTGATTTTTTTTGGGAGGGGGGAGGGGGAGAGGGCTATGATGAAATTAAAAAAGCCTGCAGGACAGGGATTTGAGTATAAAAAGGCAAGACAAGATTGTTTAGTAAAAAAGAAGGCAGGATGAGCACTTGGGCAAAAAAAACGGGATAAATTTATATAAAAAACGAAGGACCAAAATATAGTGAAAAATAAAAAAAGGCAGGACAGAGATTACAACTAAATAAAATGCAGGCCAAAACATTTCATCCTAGCCCATAAAAATCAAATGGTATCTCCCTAAGTTTGAATTGGCCAAGTAGTATTTGACAAAAAATTAAAAAGTGAAATGCTAACGGCTGACGAGTAGCCATAACGAAAACTAAATTGAACTGAAAAAGAGATCTGAGGTGAACGTCCTGTGTTTGAACCTCCCTTTTTACCAAACATGAATTTGAATGGAGATATAAATTTGTGAATGTTTTCTCCTGGGTTGGAGACCCCTTCAATCTTTTGAAAATGACTGGATCCGCTGCTGACGTCGATGAGAAAGAAAATCAACATACCTAGATGGTCAGAAAGAGTCCACCATGTTTTAAGTGATTAACAAATATCTACATCGTGTTGCAAGCTGATTATCTCAATATAGATATATTGAAACATCTTACTGACAGCAATTCGGACTTGTGTGTAGGGTTAAACCAATATCTTTGGTTAATTTGCTTTCAAACTGAACCATGAAATCATTACTTTTGAGTGTAGTTACTTTTGAATGTAGTTTAGTCCGACATATTTTAAGATTTTTCCAACTTACAAGTTAGTTTTTGAAAAAATTAACAAATGCTATACTTTAATTGAAGATCTTATGAACTGTCAGAGAAAAAATAATATATTTATTAACAAAGCCTTCATATAAAAGGAAAATATTAAATTTTTCAATGTCCTGTTACGTCCAACATAACCTCTGTCCAACATGCTATTTAGGTATAATTTTATGTTTTCTGACTAAATAACTATCTTTTTACATGTAAAACCCTAAACTAGAATCATTCTCCTTTCAGAAAATCATGCTACTTTTTAAATCATACATGTTGTCACACACTAACAACACTATACTGAATACTTAGCCAACTACATCAACAGCACCACACAATTGCATAACATAAGGTCAGATTCATTTCGTTGTATTTCGTCTCTTCATTTTTCATTTCGTTTCGTTTCGTTATCTTTCGTTGCGTTTCGTTGTATTTCGTTTCGTTTCGTTTATATTTCGTTTCGTTTCGTTATATTTCGTTTCGTTTCGTTTCGATTCCGTTTCTGACTTTATAAGTACCCGACTGTCAGATGTAATTTCTGATTTCTCATCCAAGTACTTAATTTTATGCTATTAAAATTCATTTCATCTAGCAAATAAAAAGTAGCTGGGAAGAATAAATCAGACAGTTTAACTATTCTAAAGTCTGCATTCTGAGGATTGAACAACGGAAATGAAACAGTGATAATAATCGAAAGTCGTACTCGAAAAAGGCTGTGAAATATTTCCGTTTCAAGTCGTTACAAAACAATGTCAATGAACATCATTTAGGTGGCACGGTAGTATTTCCTGGCCATAAGGGATAATGATAGCCTTTTAGAATTTTCACCACTTTCTAACACTGCAAAAAAATTCTACATTCACAGTTAACTGAAGTACTTTCATTTTACCATTCAGAAATGAATTTGGATATATACCATGACCGTTTACTTTTTTTGCTATTTTTAAAATCCTAAGGCCACTAGTACTTTTAGGTCTTTTATGGTGCAGTGAATGCAAAATTTTAAAAAATTCTCAAAAATTCATTTTCATCTGTATATAAATTTATTTCATATTTTTCTACACCTGATTCATCACTCAGTTTGGGAAAGTATGTTCAGTTGATACTGTATTTTTTGTCCAATCACACTGTTTAGATACATTTACCTAAGTAGGGTACACAAAAGAGCAACCTAAATTCTGGAAAGCAAATACTATCGTGCCACCTTAACCAAGACATAACAAACTTGAAACCAGTCATGACACCTATGATGCATAGACTTCTTATTTTGGAACATATTACAATAAAGAATACTAGTCTGCACTCATTTCTTACCCAAAAAAAATGAAACATTACATCCTACCCCATCTGGCAGATTTTCACTTTTTTTTTCATCTTACCATTTTTTACTTAAGGAGTGAACAAAACCCAAATATATGATGTTTCAAATCAACACAGAAGTCAAACATGATGATTCAGGAGGAATTAGTGGATTGCCAACTCTGTTTATGGTTAATCTGACTGAAAGAAACAGTTTTAGCACCAAATCATGAAACTGGTATTAAAGTCCATTCCCACATTTTACAGCATGCCTTATATTACTTCAAACATTTTCAGATTATGAGAATAATACAACAAGAGTCTTTAGATTGCAGTTAACTATTACATGTATTCCAAAATCTGTTTGACAATACATGTACTAGAACACATCTCTAAGTTGACTGTTTGTCTATTTCTCATGTATGCATTAAGTTAAATTATGTCCCCTTACATAATCAATTTGCCTTTATTGTGCTTTTCACTGTCAGAAAATCTTAACAACTAATGGTATTTGCATGGAAAAATGAATAAACCATTTAATCTTGCTGATATAACATCATAAATACATTCTTTGTCAAAAATAAGGTATATTCAATGTAAAGAAACCCCTATTTCTATCTCTATTTCAGACCAGTATGAGAGCTTAATGAATAAGTAAGGACCCCTTAACCTCTTACTAGTTCCCCTAAAGCTCCAACTGGTGTCATGTTACATCAGAACTACAAATTAAACCTCAAGAAAACTAGTATAGCTGTACTTGTGTTGAAAAAAAAAAGAAATTATGCAATTTGTTTATTTCGGTGAAAATAATAGGATGTACATGCAACCGAAGAATGTTGCGTCTCAAATTCCAGTGATTGCACATGTGTCAGACACTGCGAAAAGTCAAAGCGAGCATTTATAATTAAAAATGTAGTGCAAGTTACATAAAAATAATGAATTTCTACTTTCTAGGTAAATTTTTACATTATTACCTACAGATCAGGCAAAATTTGCTGAATCAGCAATTTTTACTCTCAGGGGTGGAATTTAAGGCTTGTTTTTATCATAGTTGCCCTTAATCACTTTGTATTGATCAACTTACAAATTGCATAGGTAAAAAAAGTTCCTTTATTTGATTTAGTGTAAATATATATACCCCCTTAACCAAGACATAACAAACTTGAAACCAGTCATGACACCTATGATGCATAGACTTCTTATTTGGAACATATTACAATAAAGAATACTAGTATGCACTCATTTCTTACCCCAAAAAAATGAAACATTACATCCCTACCCCATCTGGCAGATTTTCACTTTTTTTCATCTTACCATTTTTACTTAAGGAGTGAACAAAACCCAAATATATGATGTTTCAAATCAACACAGAAGTCAAACATGATGATTCAGGAGGAATTAGTGGATTGCCAACTCTGTTTATGGTTAATCTGACTGAAAGAAACAGTTTTAGCACCAAATCATGAAAACTGGTATTAAAGTCCATTCCACATTTTACAGCATGCCTTATATTACTTCAAACATTTTCAGATTATGAGAATAATACAACAAGAGTCTTTAGATTGCAGTTAACTATTACATGTATTCCAAAATCTGTTTGACAATACATGTACTAGAACACATCTCTAAGTTGACTGTTTGTCTATTTCTCATGTATGCATTAAGTTAAATTATGTCCCCTTACATAATCAATTTGCCTTTATTGTGCTTTTCACTGTCAGAAAATCTAACAACTAATGGTATTTGCATGGAAAATGAATAAACCATTTAATCTTGCTGATATAACATCATAAATACATTCTTTGTCAAAAATAAGGTATATTCAATGTAAAGAAACCCCTATTTCTATCTCTATTTCAGACCAGTATGAGAGCTTAATGAATAAGTAAGGACCCCTTAACCTCTTACTAGTTCCCCTAAAGCTCCAACTGGTGTCATGTTACATCAGAACTACAAATTAAACCTCAAGAAAACTAGTATAGCTGTACTTGTGTTGAAAAAAATAAGAAATTATGCAATTTGTTTATTTCGGTGAAAATAATAGGATGTACATGCAACCGAAGAATGTCGCGTCTCAAATTCCAGTGATTGCACATGTGTCAGACACTGCGAAAAGTCAAAGCGAGCATTTATAATTAAAAATGTAGTGCAAGTTACATAAAAATAATGAATTTCTACTTTCTAGGTAAATTTTTACATTATTACCTACAGATCAGGCAAAATTTGCTGAATCAGCAATTTTTACTCTCAGGGGTGGAATTTAAGGCTTGTTTTTATCATAGTTGCCCTTAATCAACTTTGTATTGATAAACTTACAAATTGCATAGGTAAAAAAAGTTCCTTTATTGATTTAGTGTAAAAATATATATCCCCCTTAACCATGACATAACAAACTTGAAACCAGTCATGACACCTATGATGCATAGACTTCTTATTTTGGAACATATTACAATAAAGAATACTAGTCTGCACTCATTTCTTACCCAAAAAAAATGAAACATTACATCCCTACCCCATCTGGCAGATTTTCACTTTTTTTTCATCTTACCATTTTTACTTAAGAGGTGAACAAAACCCAAATATATGATGTTTCAAATCAACACAGAAGTCAAACATGATGATTCAGGAGGAATTAGTGGATTGCCAACTCTGTTTATGGTTAATCTGACTGAAAGAAACAGTTTTAGCACCAAATCATGAAAACTGGTATTAAAGTCCATTCCACATTTTACAGCATGCCTTATATTACTTCAAACATTTTCAGATTATGAGAATAATACAACAAGAGTCTTTAGATTGCAGTTAACTATTGCATGTATTCCAAAATCTGTTTGACAATACATGTACTAGAACACATCTCTAAGTTGACTGTTTGTCTATTTCTCA
>NW_027268488.1:0-26228 GCF_963676685.1 Mytilus edulis | reverse complement strand
TTAACCAATCACTACATCATTAATTATAATTACCTGAGGTGTCATAACCAATTTTATTGCATAGCAATATAATATTTCCCACAGAAAGTAACCAAAAGTTAACGTGCAATAAATTCCAATATTGCACTAGTGCAATAAATCTTGAAAATTCATGATGTCATCAACGACAAAATCTTAGTTTAAACCAATTTTACTTTCAAATATTATATTGCTATACAATTAAGTGTTATTGCATGAATATTGGGGAATACTGTCCCTTGTAGAACATATATTGCACTCGCAAGCGCATGTAATATAAAATTCCACTCTGGACAATATTCACCATTATCTTATCTCCTATACATTTCTAGGAATGTGATTGGTTAAAAGCGCCCTCCTGGAGACCGTGTAAATTTGATATAAGTTAGTAGGGAGGCGGGGCTTATTTCATACACGGTTAGTAGTGGAGTTACGTCCCTTTATATTCCATATAAGGTAGTAGGGAGACAGGGCTTATTTCATACACAGTTAGTAGTTGTGTTACGTCCCCTTTATAAAAACAAAACGGTACTGAGAAAAAAACATAAAGGTTTCAACAGACAAAGAAATTGATGATTCAGATTGAAATAAATTCATAAAAGTTTTTACATATCTAAACCTAATAAGTTATTATTGTTGGTATCTGTTTTTTTAAGATCAATGGAAGTAGTTTCTTAATGCTAACAGTATAATATTGAAGACTTGCTCATTTTGATAGGTCTAAATTTCACACGTTGAGATAGTCGGTAAGATAAATTCGCTCTTACCCCATATGGAATTTACTTACCCCATATACCGTATTAGGTCACTAGCACACTATGTAACTAATAATATTCATGCAATAACCCTATATTATCATATACTTAAAGCAAATAACATAATATTTACAGTATGATGATAGCATAATATTAAATTTGCATAAATTCACAAATAGGAAAGGATGCTTAGGAGGCTTAAGAAAATTTTATCAACTGCATCTGGTAATTATCACATTTGTAATGTATCCGCATGGAGTATTAAATAATAAACAAATTTGAACCTCAGACTTAAAAAGATTACTTTGATATAAAACTTTAATTTTTCTCCACTGTTCCTTATGCAAAATATACATGTATGAATACAAAAATTATAACATGTCATCAGAAGAATATCAGCCCTCGAGCCATTGGCTCTTGGTCAGATGAAAACATCTAATATGAAAAATGCAATGTAATAATCAGATTTTTTTTTTTTTAAATATATACATTGTGATTGTACAAGTACAAATGTATTTAAAGCTACATAAAATTGAGAATGGAAATGTATCCTGATAATTTTATTTTATGGAGAAATAAATAGATTTGAAAATATCTGATATATTTACAACAGTCATATGACAGTGGTTTTAAGTATCTGTAAATAAAAAATAACATTAGATTAAGGAATGACTAACATGTTTTCTGTCAATGAAGAAATAACATCATAAATGTGGTGCACACTGAATATATAACTGTGGTTATTGAAAAGTGTGCACCACATTTTTGAGGTTATTTAAAATAGACAGAAAAATAAATAGTCATTCCTTAGAATCTAATTTGAAAATCCATTTTTAAGGAGGAAATCATGAAATAAACGTTAAAAATTATTGCTATGAGCTGATGGTAAAAAAACTTTCAGCTCATCCAAAATTGAATTATTAAATTATGATATAGATAGATGTACTAATGATTTAATCAGCAACCTTGTCATATATTTAACATAAAATTGAGAAAGGAAATGGTGAATATGTCAAAGCGACAACCACCCGACCATAGAGCAAACAACAGCCGAAGGCAACCAATGGGTCTTCAATGTAGCGAGAATTCCCAGAGCCCGTAAGTGTCCTTCAGCTGGCCCCTAAAATATGCATAATAGTACAGTGATAATGGACGTCATACTAAACTCCGAATTATACACAAGAAACTGTATCTTTTAATTACTTGACAGCTTCATATATATTTTGAACTTACATGTAGCCACACATTACATAATAGTAATGAATATATAAGTGGCTCCCATGTTTTTGTCTTTCCTAAACTGAAAGTCTTGAAGGCAACACATATCAGATTATAAAAAAGTCTTCTTGTATGATACAAAAAAAAACATGTTATAAGTTTCTTATCTTTTTAGGGAAATGGTCAGGCCATCCTAACAGAAAAGAAATTCAAGAAATAAGAGATGAAACACCATGTTAGTATTTTTACATTTGATAGTACTAATAGAGGATTATCAATTTTTATGCCCCAATGATCATTATGTTTTTCAGCCTGTAAGTCTGTTCATCCGTTTGTTCATTCATTAATCCAATTAATTATTAAAAAAAATTTAAAGAAATAAAAAAAATAACAAGATAAACAACCACTGAAATTTTACCAATTTTACAATTATTCATTTAATACATAACTGTTGTGATGCCCTTATCATGCTTATTAAAGTCATTATATTGTTTTTTTTTATATATAATTATAGATTATTGCTGATCATCTCGACGAGATTGATTTTCTCGCTTGAGGCCGTTAGGCGAAACTGAGAAAAGCAATCAAGTTGAGATGACCAATGATAATCTGTTTATCACTATTTTACCTATGACGACGTTGTCAACTTCATATCAATTTCATTAGCAACGTCACATGTCTCCTTAGTTTCAAGCAATAATTTTCCATCTCAAGCCAGAAGCATGATTTGAAAAATAATCACAAATAAAGATCAAAGGAAAAAAGCACAAAATAGCAATAACAAGGGAAATTAAAGATTTGTTGTCATGTATAACCACTAATCTATGGCATCATTTAATAGTATTTCTGAAATTCCATTATTAGGACTGGAATGGGTTCACAAAATAGAAAATAGTGGGCAAAAAATAAAGAAAATTAGGGAAATGAATGGAGGATGTCCCTGCTTGCATATAACTTTAAAAAGGGACATAATTAGAGAAATAAAAGTTCCGCCACCCAAATTCAAACTTGATCTGTGTTTAATGGTTATAAGCTTCATAACATTTGGTGTTCTGTGATGATGATGATGATGATGATGATGATGATGTACAATGTAGGCAAACTAAAGTTACAGAATGGAAACTAATTTTGAGATGTACAAACTACAAAGAGACATGGGTAGCAATTAATGACCCCTCCATCTACTTAGGGGCATAGGCATTAAGAGTTGAAAGTAATATGGTGCTAAACATAAAGTAGATAGTAATTACCCTACTAAAATAAAACAAAATAAAGAAAATTTCTTAAAATATCAAAGAATACAGAAATGAAGGAACTCTAATAAAGAATACAGAAATGAAGGAACTCTCACTAAGACCCTCCATTATCCTGTTATACATGTAGTATACATATATGCTGCATCAGATAGAAAATGACCATATGCAAATTAATATCAATACATTTGTTCACATCATATTTTCGGTTAAAAAAATATCCTTGCAAAGTCTGTAACTACATAAATGTATATGTAAATTGAGTTGATATAACAACCCTACAAAAAAGACCAAAATTCATCTTTTATTTAGTATTTGAATATTCCAGAATCAATCAAACACTTATACATGTACATGTATACTCCCACTTGCATAAAAGAGGTGGATTTAGGGGGGTTGCTTATATAGGGAATCACTGAAGCGTGACTAAAGTGGGGACCCCTCTTAGGCAGTCAGTTGGCCCGCACTTATGAAAATTTCTAGATCCGCCACTGCATAAGGTCAATTTCTATTGGATGAAGCTCATATTTTGTCAAATACATTTAGAATTGAAGTGGTGTTTATATCTCATCTTGTTTTATAGTTACTGATGCTGAAGTGAAATCATTGCTTAACAGATATGACGAGGTGGACATCTCAGAAAACAACTCAAAAGGACTCAGCTACGATGACGTTCTATATATGCCAGAATTTATAGGAAGTGTGTTTGCCCCACTTGTTATAGCAGCTAATGTGGATACCAAAACAAAACGTATTTATGCCAGACAGTTTATAAAAATATGTTCCACATTAAGTACACAGATCAAAGCTGAAGAGAAAAAGAAATGTAAGTAGTTTGTTTTCATCCTGATGTTGTGGAGCCACAAATTAAATCTGATATAATATATAACCTTGAAATCAAACGACAAAATGTATATATTTAAAAATCAAGCTTTCACATTACTAAGTTTTCTAGGTGGACAAATACTATATAAATTCCAACTACTACAATATGTTACTATACTTGTATGAGTTGGACCCTCCTCTTTATTCTGGGTTCGGACCCCCTTTAGAAAATGGCTGGATCCGGCCCTGATATAGGAATATTCATTTTGGTTTGAAAAGCATAATTCTAGGATGTGGTGAGTCAATTTAAGGCAAAAATTCAATCCAAACGCACATGTGGAAAGAAATGCTTTTTGTCATGTTCTTCATCCAAACAACATTTTAGATAAAAAGAAAATTAGCATTGTTTGAATAATATTATCATTTTTAAACTGAACATACATTTATTTCAAAATCTTGAAGTATATATATAGACTCTGAGATAAATGGTATGATAGAAATTGTTGTTTAAAATCTTAAAATTAATGTAAGTTTTGTCTGAGATAAAGATTTCATTTCAAAATTGAAAGTCCTGAAAATATTTGCCACTGAACATTTAAAACACAACAATCAACCAATTAAGAATACAGAATATGTATCTGGTCTATTGAAGCCAATTAAGAATACAGAATATGTATCTGTTCTATTGAAGCCTTTTCAATTTATATGCATATTTTTTATCCATTCATTTCACTTTATAATAGTAAAATTAGTAAATCAGCTTTATTTTTAGGAAAAAAATAGGCATTTCTTAATCAACTATATGGGTTGAGGTTTATTTCGAGAATCTACTTGAAAAAATAGGGCATGATTGTTTGAAATATTTGTCATGGTGGGACATTTAGGATAAAGTAACAGATGTCTGTCCAGAGGCAGATCCAGAGGAGGTTCTGGGAGTTGGAACCCCTTTTTTTTTGGGGATGATCAATGCATTTGAATGGGGACATAAAGTTGGAACCCCCCTTTCTCCTTGGTAGGGAACCTTCTTTTTATACGACCGCAAAAATTTTAATTTTTTGGTCGTATATTGCTGTCACGTTGGCGTCGTCGTCTGCGTCGTCGTCCGAATACTTTTAGTTTTCGCACTCTAACTTTAGTAAAAGTGAATAGAAATCAATGAAATTTTAACACAAGGTTTATGACCACAAAAGGAAGGTTGGGATTGATTTTGGGAGTTTTGGTCCCATTATTTTAGGAATAAGGGGCCAAAAAGGGCCCAAATAAGCATTTTCTTGTTTTCCCACTATAACTTTAGTTTAAGTGAATAGAAATCTATGAAATTTTGACACAAGGTTTATGACCACAAAAGGACAGTTGGGATTGATTTTGGGAGGTTTGGTTCAAACAGTTTAGGAATTAAGGGCCAAAAAAGGGCCCAAATAAGCATTATTCTTGGTTTAGAACAATAACTTTAGTATAAGTAAATAGAAATCAATGAAATTTCAACACAAGGTTTATGACCACAAATGGAAGGTTGGGATTGATTTTTGGAGTTGAGGTCACAACAGTTTAGGAATTAGGGGCCAAAAAGGGACCCAAATAAGCATTATTTTTGGTTTTTGCACCATAACTTTAGTATAAGTAAATAGAAATCTATGAAATTTAAACACAAGGTTTATGACCATAAAAGGAAGGTTGGGTTTGATTTTGGGATTTTTGGTCCCAACAGTTTAGGAATAAGGGGCCCAAAGGGGTCCAAAATTGAACTTTGTGTGATTTCATCAAAAATTGAATAATTGGGGTTCTTTGATATGCCGAATCTAACTATTTATGTAGAATCTTAATTTTTGGTCCCGTTTTCAAATTGGGTCTACATTAAGGTCCAAAGGGTCCAAAATTAAACTTAGTTTGATTTTAACAAAAATTGAATCCTTGGGGTTCTTTGATATGCTGAATTTAAAAATGTACTTAGATTTTTAATTATTGGCCTAGTTTTCAAGTTGGTCCAAATGGGGGTCCAAAATTAAACTTTGTTTGATTTCATCAAAAATTGAATGAATGGGTTCTTTGATATGCCAAATCTAACTGTGTATGTAGATTCCTAATTTTTGGTCCAGTTTTCAAATTGGTCTACATTAAGGTCCAAAGGGTCCAAAATTAAACTAAGTTTGATTTTAACAAAAATTAAATTCTTGGGCTTATTTGATATGCTTTATCTAAACATGTACTTTGATTTTTGATTATGGGCCCAGTTTTCAAGTTGGTCCAAATCAGGATTCCATATCAAGTATTGTGCAATAGCAAACAATTTTCAATTGCACAGTATTGCACAATAGCAAGAAATATCTAATTGCACAATATTGTGCAATAGCAATTAATTTTCAATTGGAGTTATCTTTCTTTGTATAGAATAGTAGTTGATAATATATGTTGGAAATTTGCCAGACATGACTATGATGTCATTTTCTATTTTTATTTGCCAATAACTTTATGTAAATAACTTCATTGGAAATTTGCCAACATAAAATGTTGCTGATGAAGCTTTTTTCCCTTATCTTATCTAAAATGTTTTTAGATAATGTATGTTGGACATTTGCCAGACATGACTATGATGTCATTTTCTATTTTTATTTGCCAATAACTTTATGTAAATAACTTCATTGGAAATTTGCCAATATAAAAATGTTTCTGATGAAGTTTTTTTTATTGTTTTATACAATAAACAATTTATATTCACTTTTACTACCAACCAATCTTTACCATTCAGTGATAACAAGCACTTTATTTTACATTTTAATATTTTATGATGTATTTAAAAGAGTAGTTATTGTTGCAAACTCCATTAGAAATTTGAATTGATATCAGTTTTGGAAAAAGGAAACGGGGATGTGAAAAAAAAGGGGGGGGGGTTAAATTTTTCTCATTTCAGATTTCATAAATAAGAAGAAAATTTCTTCAAACATTTTTTGAGAGGATTAATATTCAACAGCATATTGAATTGCTCAAAGGCAAAAAAAATAATTTTAAGTTCATTAGACCACATTCATTCTGTATCAGAAACCTATGCTGTGTCAATTATTTAATTTTAGATTTAAATAAGTTTGAAGAAGAAATCTTTAATTGATTTGTAAAATCTTGACATTTGTTTTGTGTAAAAAAAAACATGTAATGTCAAAAATTTGATCACAATCCAAATTCAGAGCTGTATCACGCTTGAATGTTTTGTCCATACTTGCCCCAACTGTTCAGGGTTCGACCTCTGCGGTCGTATAAAGCTGCGCCCTGCGGAGCACCTGGTTAAAAATGGCTGGATCCACCCCAATTTGTTATCTGCCATCCCCTTTTCATTTTTTCCAAGAATGATACAATTGTTTGTTTGACTGACAATTCTGAATCAATTTAATACAAAAGTCATTATATTTCCAGATTTGTTTGAGTTATTGAACATCTATGGAACAGGACTGTTGACACATGATGAGATATATAGAATGTATAAACTACTATTTTCTCACACCATATCTGATGATCATATCCTAGCAATGACGTTTAAAGCTCTCAACCATCCAACACTACAAAACAAAGGACAACTTACTAAGCAAGAATTTTTCAAGGTAACTATGTTTCTGAGAAATATACAAAACCTTTTTAAAGCATTCAATGCTGCTGATGAAAAAAAGGAATCACAGAGTTTAAAAGGAGCACAAAAGCCATGATAGCAAGATATTTGTCACTTGTCCTTATATTTAGCTTTTGATTTGAAAAACATATTTTTCTCTCAAATATACATCCCTGGATCTTTTTATCCAGTGCTTGATCAGGTTTAAATTGAACTTGTTTGGTTTCTTTTATGTTGAAATATTGAGTTATCCCTCTTTGATCGGATTACATACATAGTATGTATATGATATATCTGAATGAAAAAAGAATGATTTTGGTTTTATTTACTAAGTATAAAAAGTATTAAGTATATTGCTTTTATTTTCTAGCCTGGGATCATAGCTCATTGCTCGATTGTAGACAAAGTATTAGATTGGGTCAGGATGCCAGGCTATTGTTTTCACACTGCATTTTATAATTGTTTTAATTCCTTGGCAGGTTGGACCCAATTACCCAATACATGTGACAAATTTGAGATATGATACTTTAATTGGATATCAAGTACCAATAAAAATTGTGGATAACAGTGATAACATTAAAAACTTCATTTTTCCAAGAAAAGATATCAAATTTATAAAACACCTTTTCTGGATAACCAATTATTATAATTTTCTAAGGAATGAACCTATAAAAGTTAGTAGCTGCTGACCTCAACAATATAAAAAATTGAAAATGTTGTGTGATTGCCAATTAGACAACTATCTACCAGAGATCTTAATACTTAAGCTAGGCACATACTTAATGTGAAAGGGTTAAACATTTTACTGAGCTGCAGGAATATCACCTGTAAAGGGTTTAGATAGAAAAAGCACATTTAAATATATCATTAGATAATAAAAATGTCTATTGTGTTTTTTAGATGATTCCTGACCATGAAATAATGAACAGAATGACAATTAACTTCAGGTTATAAGGAAAATGTGGCTGCATTACCAGAGAATGATTGTATCATAAATGAATGGGTTTTTACAGACATTCAACAGTATCAAAAGATGTGCATGTGATGGAAGTGTAGATACCCATCAATTTCAATTACATCATAGAAAGAATATTTTGTGTGACCTGATAAAAACTATGAGGACATGTCAAATTGTCATTTAGAAAGATTGTTGTAAACATAAAACAAATGACGTGTAATGTATTGAAAATTATATATAAATGTGTGTAATACTAATAGTTTATCAATATACCCAATTGGTCTTCAGGACATCATTCATCTATCAGTTAAATCTATGTTCAAAATGGGGAGGGGTGCTGTGTAGGATGTTTAAATAATGCATTCTCGTCCAGTAAAATCATATGTTAAAACTTAAATTTGTGCTTGTAAAAGAAACACTGTAACCACTTTTTGCTTTACTTTAGTTGGTATTCTCCTAGGTAAATCCCTACTATTCAAAATGTCTTCTTTTTTTGTAGCAATCTATATTTCCTGTCCTTCATCCTGGTCCACTTACTTTGCAGAGTCTGCCTTTTATTTGTATTTGATCTCTCCTTGGGTGTGTGTAAATTTTTTGCCTCCAGACTTAATGCAACAAACATTGCAATTCATCTGATAACTCTACCGGGATCCCCTCTGTATAGTTTTTTTGTGTTTTGTTAAATTATTTTATGGTTCTTTTCAGGTTGCCTCTTGTGGATCCATCAGTTAGGACTATTATTCTATGTAATCTAGTCAAAGTTAAACTACATTTCGACTTGGCCTACATCAATTATTTGTTGTTGATGAATTTGCCTACCATAGTATATCCTTCACTGTATCCCCCCATACAGAAATTGATGAAAAGAATCGGTAATCAAGAAGTTCAACTTATATTCTTGAATTGAAAATTCATTTGCAAGAGGAATGATAAATAGAATAGACAATAAATAGTTTACATAAAAACTTAAAATTAAAAACTATTATAAAACCAGCGCTGAAGTTACATGGTATTTTATGTTAGTTTTAGTGGTCGAATCAGAAATATGCAAGAACTATAACACAGTTGTACATCAATATGCAGCTGATTATGTTTTTGTATGTTTATTTTTATGTAGATATATAATATATACATAGTTTTCTCTGGTTTATGTTATGCTGATTGCATACGGATTGCCAGTAAAGTAAATGAAAAGTAAAAATAAAATATCAGGAAATGTAGACTATTTGTCAACAGCTGGTCAATATAACACAAAAATGAGGTGTTTTTCAATATTGAATGCCTATGAATCTTTTCTGTGTGCAATAGTGAATACCATATGGGATCCTTTCCATTAGCATGATTAGATACAAGTAAAGAAAAGTACCATTTATTAATTTTATCAGTAAAAAAAGTTTGATATCAATAGCAATGATATAAACTTGTATGATACCCTTATCTTGTATTCATTTCATGTCATACAAGTGAGAAGTTTAGCTAGCTATAAAACCAGGTTCAATCCACCATTTCCTACATAAAAAAATGCCAAGTCAGGAATATTACAGTTGTTATCCTTTTGTTTATGGTGTTTGAGCTTTTGATTTTGAGGGACTTTCCGTTTTGAATTTTCATCGGAAATCAGTATTTTTGTGATTTTACTTTTCATAGACTGTTTAGGAATGTTTTGCATGCATTACATTTCAAAACGCAAGTTTTCACCAAATGTTATACTTTTCTTCATTTATTTCATATTTTCACACACAGTGTGTATTAGTTTATAATATGTATCGTTGAGTATATACAGATCTATTGGATGACTCGATCAGCACATTGTTTTTAACTTTTGTTGCTGATATACATTGAAAAGAAAGAACAACTTTTTTATATAACCGCACACTATTTTGCGGTCGTATATGATATCACGTTGTCGTCGTCGTCGTCGTCCGAATATGAGGCACCGTTTTACTATTTATTTCTTATTTTCTGATATCGAAAAATGATTTTCTGATATCAAAAGTTCTTTTTTTATATCAGGAAACCGATTTTTTGATATCAGGAAATAAAGCATATTTTTTTATATCCAAAATTCGAATTCCTGATATCAAAAAATCCTTTTCTAATATCAGAAAATAAGAAATAAATGAATAAATGAAGGCTCCCTGTGTATCAATAAAAGCATTCAAGCTCACGATACGATGGCTGGATGCTTTATTCAGGTTCAACTGACGTAATACACAATCTGTTCGCCTAATATATCTAATACAATGCATGTACCTTCCTAAATTGAACATACAGTTTAGGAATTAAGGGCCAAAAAGGGGCCCAAATAAGCAATTTTCTAGTTTCCAGACATTAACTTGTGGAATGGTTTATGGATCTCTTTTTCAAATTAGATCACAAGTTTCCATACCACAAAGGGATGGTTAGAATTGGCTTTGGGTGGTAATGGCTTAAACCGTGTAGGAATTAGAGGGAAAACAAGAGTGTCCTCGTTAATGTACATAATTTAAGTACAAAACATGATTTAAAAGCAGTGTAAGGGAGGTAATTAAAACACAACATTGACAAATGACCATTACATCCCATACACTGCTTTTAAAATATGTATTAAGTAATGTTGTATAGTCAATTTATTTTTAGAAGTTACTATTTTAAAAATGCTGATAAAGGCAATTTATCCATGATTATGTCTGACATTTTATATTTTAAGTAGCAGTCCATGTAAGAACCTGACAAATTAACTAAAATGTGATATACCTTATCTTATCAAATGACCCAAAACTGCATTAAATACTTCAAAAAGGTCAAAATAATGCATCATTCACAATTTTTATATTCATCATTCAAACTGCTGCTTTTTACTAGAGGTTTCATTTTCAGGATTTTTGCCTATTTGTCCTATGTAAAATTACACATATTTTTCATTAATTTTTTCTTAAGGCTAGAAAAAATATATGATAAGTTATATATAGATAGAAAGACAATTGTTATATCTATCAAATAAAACCAAAAAAATCTTGGGATTTTTTGAATTGATAATAAAAAACCGTTTGAAAAAAAATTTAAAATTGCCATGTTATTATCTCCCCTGACGGAAATCTTCAGCAAAAGAAAATAGGTATACTACATTGGAGGGAAATGTAAACAATGGCAGACGCTCCATGGACAGAAAGAAACTGCAGCATTTCAATTTTTTCTAACAGTAGATGTGGTTTTTCCAACTATTTTCCATCAGAACATAATCTTATTACAATAAGCAGCTGCAACATTAATATTAACAGCCATTTACAATCACTACAACTCTCAAAAACCTGCATTCCATCAGAAGGCCATTTAATTTTTTTCCGTCTTGGTATTTTCACTTTGTTTTGTGATTATACAATATGTCAACACCATCGGGCCACACTTGGAATAAGATGGAGAAGGAGTGTTGCATGCAGTCATCCCAACCATAAAGGGAAAACCAAGCCAGACAGAGGTGTCACCCCAATTGTCAGCCGACATCTGTTGATCTCAACAGGACAACTTGTGCCAGTTGGTTCAGGTAAGAACTTTATATACAATATAACTCCCTGTTGTACCTGTTCAAACTTTTTCTATAATTATTATATAATCAATTTGTTCACATTTTTATAATCAATCAAGAAAAAATAAAAGAAAAAGTAGAATTTGCTTTTTTTCACTTCTGGGAAAATTCATGTAAAAAATCATACTGGGGATTTTGATAATAAAAAGATATTCAGATGGTGTTTCTCAGGTTTAAAGATGTTCAATGTAGAATTATGTTTGTTATTATTGAAATTTTTCAGAAATTTGCACCCCCTATTTATAACAAAAATATTGCCATTTCGAAAGATTATACTACATGTAAATTGAATATGCCTTTTTAATGGTGGGTGGGTCAGTTACATGTATCATCCTTAATGTCAGCCTAAAGCTACGATTACCTCTTGATGTTGATAGGGGTAATAAGTGGTTGAACCATAATTTTTATAAGGGGGTCCAAATGACTACAAAAGAGGGGGGCCCGGCTCCAGTCATGTTTCAATGCTTCCCAATATAATCAACCAAATTTTTCCACAAATGCCCCCTACCTCTGGGATTTTAACATATATTGAAAAGACCTACACACATTAATATTAATCTAAAATTTACAATTGCATTTGATTTTTTTTTTCATTTAGGAATATGTCGGACATGTAGAGGAGGTATTCCAAACCTTGACTCAATGTCGTTTGAAGATAATGATGTACATGTTAGTTTTTCTGGAAGGTCTCCAAAAACTAGAAATAACTTTTATATATGCATAAGATGAGAACTTTAATTTTTTATATATTTTTTAAAAGACTTTTATGATGTATTTAAATGGGTGTTTATGGTTTCAAACTCCATTCGAAATTTAAATTGAGATTATGACCATATTTTGAGGTAAAGAATTTTATTTTGGAAAGGGGGGGGGGGTAAAAAATATAAGGGGGTGGGAATAATTTGTTCTCATGATTTCAGAAATTAAAAAGAAAATTTCTTCAAATATTTGTTATTTTGCCCCAAAAAAAGGTGGGGGAGGGGAATTTTTTTTCAGGGTAGTTGGGGGGGGGGGGGGGGGGGGGCATTCGCAAATGCATAGTGTATTGCACAAAGCACAATAAATTAATATAAATTCGAATCACATAACCAATTCAAGTTCTTTGACTACAGTTATTCTGTGTCAGAAACCTATTATGTATTTAATTACAATACAAATACGAGTGCGAGTATTGTGTCCATTCTGCGGTCGTATCCAGCTGCGCTCGGCGAAGCAGTTTATTTAATAAAGTATTAAAAAATCAAATCTTTACGACATTCCCTTTGTCATACCGAGTTTCATTGTAACAGACATGAATATACATGTATGTTATTTCGTTATTTTATCCATTTTTTTAAAAACTAAAATGTGCTCGACTCCCCCTCCGTTTCATATGTCCATCTGTCCTTGATCTTATTTCATGGTTCAGTGACTATTTTAAGAACTATATATAGTCTGGAGATTCATCTGACCTCATTTTCATTATTCGTTGGTCAACGTTATTAAGTTTATTTGTTGGTTAGGTCTGTTTCTGTAAGACATGCATTTAATGTGACTGTAATTCATGTTTATCTGAACTTCATTACTTTTCATGGATAATTAATAATGTTTATTTTACGTGATATTTTTAGTAAAAAATCATTTAAAGACTCAATATCATTTACATAATGACCAGAAAAAAGAGGCCAGACATTTCATATGTTTTGGGGTCTTTTGTCGGGTTGGTACATATCTTCTTACAAATACATAATACATCTGATAAACTCTGTTAAAATGGGGGAGGGAGTATAACAATAAATCGAAGGATGAATAAAAAGGAAAAAAACGCATACAGAGGCATCACTCATCAACTTTTAACAGGAAGGCAACCGAATATTTTTGGACATTTGATAAGGAACTTTCCGTTTAAAAATTTTCCTGGAGTTCGGTATTTTTGTTATTTTACTTTTTGCAATGTGACCCGCAAAAGTATGAATGATTTTACATTCTAGAATATTATGTTCGTGCCCTCCCAATATGCTGGTCAATCAAAGTAGCCCTTCAACAAACGCCTCATTGATATCTTTAAGAAGCAACTTCTCACAGTAAGTCAACATTCGAGACAGTCGGGTCACAAACTGATTTTATTAACCGCATAAAAATCCTTGTGTTGGAACAGAACCTTGAGATATCGAAACAACACCGCCTGCATTGTGTTAAGCTTTCTAGAATACTCAACCGAACTAGACTGAACTATGTGGTCGAGAGCGCTTGACACATTGCAGCAGGTGGTGTCTCGATATTCAAATAGCATGTCAGTCTAGGTGGTCGAGAGGTCTGGAGCGTTGGACACAGTACAGGCGATGTTGTCTCGATATCTCAATGTTTTGTTCAATCGTGTTGTCTCATAAGTTCGATCAGTTCGAAAGTCGGTGAGGTAAAAAAAAAAACCTCTCAACTTTGTTGTCATGTTTAACATTGTACTGATATTTTGAGTAAAAATTAAAAATCACAAAAATACTAAACTCCGAGGAAAACTGAAAACGGAATGTCCCTAATCAAATGGTAAAATTAAAAGCTCAAACACATAAAACGAATGGATACCAACTGTCATATTCCTGACCTGGTACAGGCATTTTCCTATGTAGAAAATGTTGAATTGCACCTGGTTTCATAGCTACCCAAACCTCACTTGTATGACAGACGCTTCAAATTCCGTTTTATTGACAACGATGTGTGAACAAAGCAAACAGACACAACAAGCAAAATTTTTATAACTACAGCAGTCAACATTGTGTTATAATCTTAGTCACTAAAAACACACAAACAAATATGTATCAATGAAGCACAAATGGCGTATAGACCCGAGCTCATTAGCAAAAATTAAAGACAAGAATACACAAAACCATACTACAATAACACAATTCAAGGATTTATAAATACAGAGCCACGTCATATATATAACAAAGAAACATAAAAAGACCTGTAGACAAAACACATAGCAAAAATGAAAGACAAGCAACAAACAAGTTTTGTAATTACACAATAAAAGAGGGACGAAAGATACCAAAGGGATAGTCAAACTCATAAATCTAAAACAAACTGACAACGCCATGGCTAAAAATGAAAAAGACAAACAGAAAAACAACAGTACACATGACACAACATAAAAACTAAAGAATAAACAACACGAACCCCGCCAAAAACTAGGGCTGATCTCAGGTGCTCCGGAAGGGTAAGCAGATCCTGCTCCACATGTGGCACTCGTCGTGTTGCTTATGTGATTACAAATCCGGTAAATAGTCTAATTCGGTAGGTCACATTCATGAAAGGGAAGGGGATTGTAGTTACGACGTAAGGAACATATCCGATATCATTTGTGAAACGGTTATTCCATAACGGTCAACCAACTCGTGATGGCGTCCGTAAAATTTACGAAGGGATGATTTCAACTTCACCATTTGGAACTCTTGGTTTAATAGCTTCCTTGTGAGCAGTAACCCTCTATCAAGAAAATAATGATAGGAAATGCAAGCACGGGAATATCGTATCAATTAGGAGATATATACCCCGTATGAAGGTGCTGCTGGAATGTTGCTACTTAGAAATGGAAAGTTCACAATTGGAAAGCTGAAATCATCTCTTTTGTCATAAAGTTTTGTTTTCAACCGACCCTCATTGTCAATTTCTAGATGTAAGTCAAGATATGAAGCCGACTTAACTGTATCTCTAGTATCCTTTATCTCCAATTCGATGGGATAGATGCGTTCCACATAGTCACCAAATTTTGAATTGTTTTAGTGAAAGAACGTCATCTTTATAGCAGAAAGTAGAGTTAAAGGATATTGCTAACTTCTTATCTTTCTTCCTAAGAAGTTCCTGCATGAAATCAGCCTTATAATAATAAAGAAACACGTCGGCAAGTAGAGGGGCACAATTTGGTCCCATTAGGATGCCGACAGTCTGTTGAAAAACACGTCTCTCCGAGCGTTACAAATATGTTGTCAATCAAGAAATCAAGCATCTTGATAATATCGGTTTCAGAGAATTTTTTGTTTGAATCAGAGTGATTCTTTACAAAGTATGATTTATTCCTCCCTAAGACAAGATACTTGTATCTACGTTGGCCATTCTTTTTTATGAAGCAAAGTAATACCAACTCTTTCAATTTGTTTTTTAGTTTGGAATGTGGAATACTTGTGTAAAGATTAGAAAAGTCAAATGTTTTAATACTGTTACAAGATGAAAGAGAGTTAGATTGTATGTACTCTAAAAGATCTTTGGAATTTTTAAGTATCCACATCTGATTCACCGCTACCTCTAGAATAGGCAGTTTCACAATAACTATGAAGCCCGTCTTTGATTGCTGATAAAATAGATGTTAATAATTTAGAAAAAGGTTTCGTGGAGCACTTGGAAGACCCAGCAATATACCGTTGTTTGTAAGAACACTTATGTAGTTTAGGTATCCAATACAGTGATGGAAGATCCAGTTCTTCATCTTTGGTTGAAATACCAAAGGAACAAAGAACAGACCTATGATTATCCAGGATTTCCTCTTTGGTAAGTGTCGTGAGGGTATATGTTGAGTTTCCAGATGAATTGTCTATACCTAATTCGTTTATCAAGCAATTAATGTAGTGACTTTTACAGACAAAAACGATGTTATTTGGGGCTTTGTCTGCGGGACAACAACATATTTATCGTGGAGGTCGGAAAGTGTTAAGCAACATTGGGTCTTTAAAGATTGACGTAGCATGGGCATTGATGGACCCATTCAATTTCTTAATCTGATTTGTATTAACGACCTCACTGCCTTAATCCATTCGGATAGAGTGTCTACGTCTTCCTTTTCACGTTTGGTCCATTGCCTGCATAATCCTCGACTGAATCCATCAAAATTTTAAAGTTGTATTTCCAATTGATGGATTTAGGCTCACGATATTTCGGACCTTTCGATAAATATTTCGTAGAGAAGTGTTATTAACAATGTTAAGGTCACCGGTAATAACGTGGCCAGCAGGATTATATGTGAATTGGGAACTAGCACAAGTGCAACTATGCATATAAATTAAATGTCTGAATAATAGCCAACGATAAATCTAACGAGGCTATGGATTATATTAATATGATACAGTACACTATAAAATATGATATATAATAAGCAAATCTAAAAGGGTACAGCATCATCGAAAAATAGTAAAATCATTAACAAATATTAAATATTTCGGATAAGTAATATCCTTCCTCAGTTGGATGTCAAATGACTCTCATCTTGTCATGTGGTTGTTGAACTAAATTATAATTTTAAATATTATACAAATAATTAATGCACTGGTATTTTTGTTCAATATTGATGTTTGGTAGGATGAATAAATTCCTTAAATAATGTGAAAATCCTGTACTAAAGCCTGAGTATGGCGTCGGAAGCAACATGGTTCACAGATATAAATAATGTAGAATGCAGAGAACGATCACTTCTTCTTGACCATGACAGACATAGCAAACATCATCATCATCTTCATAATGGTTGTGATAAAATTACAAATCTCTCCGTTGATATGATTCATTTCAATCATTTGTCGGGGATCATTGCATTAAACCTTCTGTATAGATAGGAGATAACTGTGTCATCCTTATCACTACTATATAACAGTGCAATGACTTGTATCCCGAAAGACTGTAATTGTTGAGTATCTTTGTAACTACGTACACAATAACTGGAGTTATGTATTAGAGGCAACATTGGTTTAACAGTGTTCAAATCTCATTCATTAGTAGATACAGAAGTGAACAAAAACCAATGTCATCGCGTGAACTCTTAAAGGAACAAAACTGGTGGTATTAATAGGGCACGTCTCATAAATTCATCAGTAGATACAAAAGTGAACAAAAACCAATGTCATCGCATGAACTCTTAAAGGAACAAAACTGGTGGTATTAATAGGGCACGTCTCATAAATTCATCAGTAGATACAAAAGTGAACAAAAACCAATGTCATCGCATGAACTCTTAAAGGAACAAAACTGGTGGTATTAATAGGGCACGACTTATATGAATGTATTATCTATGTGTGTAGTTTTTTTTGAATTTCATGATTTTATATTTCAACCAAAGCCAAGTTACACAAAAAAAGAAAGAAAATACGTAGGGATTGACGATTGTCATATCTTTAACTGTGTCATATAAATATATTCTAACGTAGATGTTGGTTAATGTAGCCAAAACTGCAATTCTAACGACGGTTGTAAAATCCAGATCAGCAAGTCAGTTTTCGAAATAAATGTTGTGGTGTTTTGAAAATTAATTTCCTAATAAACGTAGAAGTAAAGAACATCTGTACCATTTACCAATCACATATTTAAATATCAGGTATTCTTTGGTGTCCAATCATTATTACATACAGGCATGATTCTGCTATGTGAATACAGTCCGTGAACTTTTAAGACTTCGCATTTTTAACCTGTTGTATGGAATCAAATCGTTTACCGACAAACGAATTTAAGTTAAATATATATATATCTAAAGAATTAGACAATAAAGCAATTAAGTCCACCTAAACTGTTTTACTGACAAAATCTGTATTTTTCTGTTTGTCAATTTTCTATTTTCTCCTTTCATGAGTGTAAATATGTTTATGATCTACCTCATATAAAAAGTTTAGATAGAAATAAAAATCAAGTTATCTGAGCACTTAACCAAGTTAAAAGTGCAATAAATTTATACCACTTCGAAGGAAGATAATTGTTTTGGTGTCGTTGTGGGAAAAAATTGTACCATTCTCTTTTCAATTCAGACATTTCACAAATTCTTATAAAAACAAATGTCTGTTAATTGCATGAACCCTAGGTGTTTATTTTAAACCTTATGAATGAAAACAGATTAAATTAGTGATTATTGGAATTTTTGAAACTGATTTAAAGGACATTAAAACCAAAATATAAGATCAAGCAAATAATTATGGTTTACAATTTCAGTTGATCTTTTTATCTTTCTTAATTATACAACCTTATTTTGATAATATGTAATTATTTTGGTAAGAAAGAGCTTATATGAATTTGTTGACTCTTTGACTTAAAATATTTCATTTGGCGTGTTTAGGATTTTAAATATATTATAGATATAGCTATGATTTGATAGAATATATACAACTAACATTTAATCATATAGATGTTTCCAATTTTTTTTAGAAGGCTATCATAAGTTTGTTGACTTACTAATTATCTTTGTCACAGCGACGACGGATAGTTCCAATTGTTGTAACCACTATCCTTTTTATTTTTCCTCGAATGTGATCTACTGAATCAAGAAATGTGTACTTACATGGGCGACATGATGTGTGTCAAACGTAGATTGGATCAGCTTGCTCTTCCGGAGCACCTGTTTGGGGGGTTCATGTTACCAAGTCGTTAGTTACATAGATTGTGTCTTTGTGTACTGTGGTTTGTCTTTCGTCGTTATTCGTTTTTATTACCAAGACATTGTCAGTTTGTTTTCTAATAAAGAGTTTGGAAGTCTCTTAAGGATAGTTTACCTCTCTTTCATTATATTTAAGTTGAGTGGATACACTAATAAGAGCATTACAGTATCCATCGTACTACAATTAACACAGGACTGAAACTTTTTATTTCGTTTAATGGCGTACCGATACTTACATAAATACGCATTCAAATGGTGGATGAATGTAATTTGCGATTCTGCATTTAGGGAAATGTGTACAGTCGTAAGAGTTTCTGATTCGCGTTATCTTGTTTACATTTCGCCATTTGCATGCGATCGTATATTAGAGTTTCGGTTGTATTTTTATTGAATTTGAGTCAAATGATATAGAAAAAACCTAATTAATCTATTGTTAAGTTTGACTCTTGGTTAACTTCGTTATACTCGTTTGTGTTCACACAATGAAAAATTAATTAACAATGCAAACCTTACATAAAGAACTGACCAAACAGAGATATGAAGGAGAAATACTAAAATCGACTCTCCATAAACTCATGATTACTTTCCACGTGTTTTCGCAGTTTTAGATCCTAAGATAACAGAATAGTCGTCTATTCTGTATTTTTTCTGATTTTGTTCTATTTTTGATAGTGACATTTTGACAAATGTCTATTTCTGGCATGAACCCTAGGTCTTAATTTCAAAATCGTATGAATGAAGACAGATGAAATATGAAATTATTTGACTTTTAGTAATTTTTGAATTGATTTAAATGAAATAAAAGCCACGATTACGAATCAAATAAATAATTATGGTTTACAATTTCAGTTGATCTTTTAAACTTAATAAATTATACAAGATTACGTTTTAGGTGTATGATTATGTTCCTAACAAAGAGCTTGACTCATTTGTTGACTCTTTGACTTAGATGTTTCCGTTAGCGTATTTAGGATTTTAAAGGATCTTAAATTAAATGTGAATGTATGCAATTCAAATAAATATACATATACTACTTTAATTGTTTGTTAAAATGTATACAATTTACATGTAATCGTAGAATTTTAATGTTTATATATACATGTATAATAATTCAGAGTCTGTTGCAGGTTCCGTGCTATTCAGTCAGTATACAAATAAGAATATCTTCAAAGTAGCGTATATTTTTAAGCTTCCATTTCTCATATATGATGACCTCCAGCATCCATGGAGACACGTACCAACGAAATGCACATCTGCTCAAGAACACTGGTATCATAAACCATAGAATTATTATAATTTATTCCATAGATGTAACTACAATCACGGTTTCTTTTCTTTGAATGTGATTGATCCTTACCTAATACCCTTCCTCAGGACCTGAGAGGATACACGGTTATTTATTTTGGGGTATTCGTGGTGTTGCTTAATGTTTTAGTTTTCAATGTTGTATTTTGTGTACTGTTGTTCGCTTTTTCGTCTTTTTTCGTCTATTGACATGGCATTGTTTTCTTGTTTTAGAATTAATAATTTGAATGTCTTGTTGATATCTTTCGTCTCTATTTTGTCATATTTAGCAAGTTATATGAATACATTTATGAAAGCATAACTCTATTCATAATATAAAAAAAAACCACAGAACTGACACTTTTCATCCGTTTAGTACCGTAATGATATTCCCATAAATACCCAATTAGATATTTGCTAGATGCAAGCAACTTTGTGTGTTCGCCTTAGGAATAATGTGAAAAAATGAGACGGTTAATTTTGTTTATGCTTCGTCATTTGCATTGTAAACGGAAAAATAACAAAATACTGAACTCCGTGGAAATTTCGAAACGGAAAATCCATAATCAAATTTCACAATCAAAAGCTCAAACATGAATGGATAACAACTGTCATATTCATGACTAAGGCCGTGTTCACACCAAACGCCATGTACAGTAAATATGTTTAGAACTAGTTTAATGTAATGTACAATGGTTTCACATTAAATTTGTTCACAATTTTACACCTTGTTTAATTACCTGTACATAAGATTTGTTCACACTTGTAAACTATATGTCATTTAAATGTTCATTACGTAAAACCGAATGCAAAAATTTTCGGACAACTTTTCTAGCAGTTAAGAAACGACCATTTGACTTCAAAAAGAGAGGGAAACGAATATTCTGATCCCCAATTTGATAAAAAAAAACAATTCTGAATCCAGAGCTTTCCCACACATTGTAGTGTTAAATATTGAAAAAAACATTTGAGTGCTAGCATCGAAAAAAAAATGAATAAAAACGTTCGCGCGAGAGAAAACAAATCAGACTCAGACCCCCGCCCCCTTTTTTTTGAAGTTCAGTTGTTGCTCCTTTATGAAAGCCATTTTGATGATTTGCATTATTTCAAAGATACTAAAGATGTCTCGAGTACGCATTAGAAAAACATAGGTTGCATCAGTTTGCTTACAGACGAAGAAAAAGGATTGAGATGTTAAGGATCACTACATTTCTATCTGTTCTGTTTGTTTCTTTTTCTTTTGTTGGTTTTTTTTCTCGAAGGAGTATTTGGCAAAAGGAGGGTTTTTTTTTTTTTAATTTATATTTCTAAGTGTATTATAACGGATCTGAGATACTAGACAAACATACAATTTTAGCCCACACATTTTTTTAGTAATGCATTTATGAGTGAATCGATGTTTGAGTAAAAACCAGTGGCAAATATTTCTGTGTACGTCCAGTCAATTCGGGAAGATCATTGCATTAAACCTTCTGTATAGATAGGAGACAACTGTCTCATCCGTATCACTACTTTATAACAGTGCAATTACTTGTATCCCGAAAGACTGTAATTGTTGAGTATCTTTGTAACTACGTACACAATAACTGGAGTTATATATTAGAGGCAACATTGTTTAACAGTGTTCAAATCTCATTCATTAGTAGATACAGAAGTGAACAAAAACCAATGTCATCGCATGAACTCATAAAGGAACAAAACTGGTGGTATTAATATGGCACGACTTATATGAATGTATTATCTATGTGTGTAGTTTTTTTGAATTTCATGATTTTATATTTCAACCAAAGCCAAGTTACAAAAAAAGAAAGAAACTACGTAGGGATTGAAGATTGTCATATCTTTAACTGTGTCATATAAATATATTCTAACGTAGATGTTGGTTAATGTAGCCAAAACTGCAATTCTAACGACGGTTTTAAAATCTAGATAAGCAAGTCAGTTATCGAAATAAATGTTGTGGTGTTTTGAAAATTATTTCCTAATAAACGTAGAAGTAAAGAACAACTGTACTATTTACCAATCACATATTTTCATATCAGGTATTCTTTGGTGTCCAATTATTATTACATACAGGCATGATTCTGTTATGAGAATACAGTCAGTAAACCTTCAAGGACTGCATTTTTAACCTGTTGTATGGAATCAAATCGTTTACCGACAAACGAATTCAAGTTAAATATATATATATCTACAGAATTTAACAATAAAGCAATTAAGTCCACCTAAACTGTTTTATTGACAAAATCTGTATTTTTCTGGTTGTCAATTTCCTATTTTCTCCTTTCATGGGTGTAAATATGTTTAATGATCTACCACATATAAAAAGTTTAGATAGAAATTAAAATCAAGTTATCTTGAGCAATTAACCAAGTTTAAAAGTGCAGTAAATTTATACCACTTCGAAGGAAGATGATTGTTTTGGTGTCGTTGTGGGAAAAAATTGTACCATTCTCTTTTCAATTCAGACATTTAACAAATTCTTTTAAAAACAAATGTCTGTTAATTGCATGAACCCTAGGTGTTAATTTTAAACCTTATGAATGAAAACAGATTAAATTAGTGATTATTGGAATGTTTGTTACTGATTTAAAAGGACATTAAAACCAAAATATAAGATCAAGCAAATAATTATGGTTTACAATTTCAGTTGATCTTTTAATCTTCCTTAATTATTCAACATTATTTTGATAATGTGTAATTATTTTGGTAACAAAGAGCTTATATAAATTTGTTGACTCTTTGACTTAAAATATTTCATTTCGCGTGTTTAGGATTTTAAATATATTATAGCTATGGTTTGATAGAATATATACCACTAACATTTCATCAAATAATGTTTCCAATTTTTTTAGAAGGCTATCATAAGTTGGTTGACTTACTAATTATCTTTGTCACAGCGACGACGGATAGTTCCAATTGTTGTAACCACTATCCTTTTTATTTTTCCTCGAATGTGATCTACTGAATCAAGAAATGTGTGTCAAAAGTAGAACTGGATCAGCTTGCTCTTCCGGAGCACCTGTTTGGGGGTTCATGTTACCCAGTCGTTAGTTATCTAGATTGTGTCTTTGTGAACTCTGGTTTGTCTTTTCGTCGTTATTTGTCTTCATTACCAAGACATTTTGGAAGTCTCTTAAGGATAGTTTACCTCTCTTTCATTATATTTAAGTTAAGTGGATACATTAATAAGAGCATTACAGTATCCATCGTACTACAATCTACACAGGACTGAAACTTTTTATTTCGTTTAATGGCGTACCGATACTTACATAAATACGCATTCAAATGGTGGATGAATGTAATTTGCGATTCTGCTTTTAGGGAAATGTGTACAGTCGTAAGAGTTTCTGATTCGCGTTATCTTGTTTACATTTCGCCATATGCATGCGATCGTATATTAGAGTTTCGGTTGTATTTTTATTGAATTTGAGTCAAATGATATAGAAAAAACCTAATTAATCTATTGTTAAGTTTGACTCTTGGTTAACTTCGTTATACTCGTTTGTGTTCACACAATGAAAAATTAATTAACGATGCAAACCTTACATAAAGAACTGACCAAACAGAGATATGAAGAAGAAATACTAAAATCGACTCTCCATAAACTCATGATTACTTTCCACGTGTTTTCGCAGTTTTTGATCCTAAGATAACAGAATAGTCGTCTATTCTGTATTTTTTTCTGATTTTGTTCTATTTTTGATAGTGACATTTTGACAAATGTCTATTTCTGGCATGAACCCTAGGTCTTAATTTCAAAATCGTATGAATAAAGACAGATGAAATATGAAATTATTTGACTTTTAGTAATTTTTTAATTGATTTAAAATGAAATAAAAGCCACGATTACGAATCAAATAAATAATTATGGTTTACAATTTCAGTTGATCTTTTAAACTTACTAAATTATACAAGATTACTTTTTAGGTGTATGATTATGTTCCTAACAAAGAGATTGACTCATTTTGTTGACTCTTTGACTTAGATGTTTCCGTTAGCGTATTTAGGATTTTAAAGGATCTTAAATTAAATGTGAATGCATGCAATTCAAATAAATATAAATATACTACTTTAATTGTTTGTTAAAATGTATACAATTTACATGTAATCGTAAAATTGCAATGTCTATATATACATGTATGATAATTCAGAGTCTATTGCAGGTTCCGTGCTATTCATTCAATATACAAATAAGAATATCTTCAAAGTAGCTTATATTTTTAAGCTTCCATTTCTCATATATGATAACCTCGAGCATCCATGGAGACACGCACCAACGAAATGCACATCTGCTTAAGAACATTGGTATCATAAACCATAGAATTATTATAATTTATTCCATAGCGTCCATTTTTTATCATTATTTCCTTGATTGGGGAGGGGTTGCAGCATACAATGAAGCGAATTAACAACGAATTTCAAATGGTTATGATTACTAGTATATCATCCTTTCTTTAATTTTATTGACGTCATCCCCATTTGGTTGATCGTTTTTGACTATCTGGTTCATCGATGATGACGAATATTTAACCATTGATGTAACTACAATCACGGTTTCTTTTCTTTCAATGTGACCGATCCTTACCTAATACCCTTCCTCAGGACCTGACAGGATTTAAGAAATAATTCATGGAAGCCATAGATTTGTTGGAAATTTACACATGGCCTGGGCCGTGATATTCGAATTTTATCCTGAGCGTTAGCGAGGGATAAAATTAACGAATATCACGGCCCAGGCCATGTGTAAATTTACAACAAATCTATGGCTTCCATGAATTATTTCGATTCTAATAGGACAAATACGATCATTAAAAAACTGAAGCGATGATGGGTATACCGTGTGTGTGGCTGTTCTATTTTACCCACTGTTCGATAAATGTAAAACAAATCTAATAAACCTGCATGAATGATTTCTTAACTAACCGCGTGATTACTTTTTTTACTTCTCAGTAAACCCAACATTTGCGATTTTAGATTTGCATTTTTTATCGTAAGTTACCGTCAAATTCACTGTTGACATGTTGTAACCAAGGAGCCGCCATGTTGACTTGCTGAAATCAGTAAATGTGCGAATATTGCAATAGACCAGAAAACTAACAACACCTACCTCAATACTTTATTTTAATGCAATTGTATCCGAGTTTAGAAGGTAAACGCAATAGAAAAACCTTCAGCTTTGACGTTTTCATTCGTATGACGTCATGTTTTGAGATGACGTTCATGCGCAAAAATCATTACTGGAATTTCGCGGAATTTTAATTTGTTTTGTTTTTGTCCATTTTTCCGTTCTCTAATGTGTAAATTCTTTTTGTTATGCATCAAAATCAGAATAAATGTTCTGTAGGGTTTTATTCAATTGTAATTGTTAACACAGCG
>NW_027268487.1:0-20204 GCF_963676685.1 Mytilus edulis | reverse complement strand
CACACATGAAACGGAAACATTAATTGATTGATTGATTGGTTGGTTGGTTGGTTGGTTGGTTGGTTGGTTGGTTGGTTGGTTAAACACGTTGGTTAAACATGTTGGTTAAACACATTGGTTAAACATATTGGTTAAACATGTTGGTTAAACACGTTTGATAGGCTCAATTAAAACAAGCGAAAAAAAAGAGACCTTGAATCCCGTATCAAACACATGAAACGGAAACATTGATTGATTTATTGATTGATTGGTTGGTTGGTTGGTTGGTTGGTTGGTTGGTTGGTTGGTTAGTTGGTTGGTTGGTTGGTTGGTTGGTTGATTGAAATTCAAACACACATAAAACTGTTTAAATAGTGCCAAAACCACATAATTTGATGACCTTGACCTTTGACCTTGTAACTTTCGTCAAGATCATTGCTCCACAAGGTCATTGCAAAAGACCCTATGGGTCAAGGACCTTTTGTTTAAGAGTTTTGACTAAAAATGGCTTTTTAAAAACCATCGATGGGAGTTATGTCCCTTACATGATAGTAAAATCAATATAGTCATAATGTAAAAAAGTTGCCCCTTGAAGTACCAAGCATTTTTCACTGCTTAATTTTTTTGTATCTATAACCGTTCAAGAGTTATAGGGAAATCAAAGACATGTGAAAATCTAAAATATGACCTTGACCTTTGACCTTGACCTAATTTTCTAAGTTAGGAATCAGGGGACTCAAATAAAAACATTCCAGGGTTATACGGTTAAAGGTTTATGAGTTAAAAAAACATACCGACAAATTTATTCCGTAAAGGTACATAACTCCTATAAAATTTCATCGAATCGCTTCGATCCAAATTAGCCAAAAATTCCTGAGGATGTAACGAACAATTTGTAAAAAGAATTTTGTCGCTTTCTTATTTTGTTACGAAGGAGATGCACACACATGACAAACAGTGAATAGGGAGATAACTCTTACAAAGAAAATGGTTCGGCTTAGCAGGGTGAAATTTAAAAGCGCATAAACTATACGATACAATATGAAAAAAATCTAAGCGACATATTGCGAAACAAACATTTATCGCAAGAACAAAATTTGGCGGAAGAAAAAAAAAAAAAAAATAATAATAATAATAATCAGAACAAATACAATAGGCTTTCCACAGAAAAGTGGAAAGACCTAATAATAATAAATATAAATCAATTGCTTTAAAAAAGCAATTGTAGGGGGTCTTTCCCCCTTTAAAATTAATTGAATTGGGGGGGGGGGGGGGGTGTTTGTTTGTTTGTTTGTTTGTTTGTTTGTTTCTGTATGGGGTCTATATTATTGTTACCGGAGAAGTTTCATGTTTAGTTTGGAAAGTTTTTCTTTTATTTTAGGTACAGCGCGCGCGCCACATCACGTGACACGGGTTTATAATAACGAAAAGATAGTCTTTTTATTCCTTTTTAGGTGGGGACTTTGAACAGGCAACATGTATAGAGACGGAATGCACACAATGTAATTTCTTTTGTCATTGTAGGAAATTGACATTTTGATGACAGATCACAAGCAGTGCATGATTTGGATTTATTTGATCCGGTGTAACTTTAAAACACATGTATTGATTATTTTCTGATAATGTACATTTTTCAGCACCTGTTTGTAACACAGATTAGTATTTCAATCTCGGAGCGGACATTTTATTGTAGGCTTTTACTGAAATTTACAGACCTAGCAAGCAATTTTTACGGCATTGCAATTTCTTTTCTCTAGGAAAAGCTTTGAGAGATATCTGCACCAAGTTTTTTTATAAACTTTTAGTACATGTATGCCCTGCTGACTGCAAATTTTGAGGTCGATTGTATTTGTAGTTTCAGAATACATGTGGATTTTTTTTTCAGAAGTGACGCAAGAACAATATTAAATTTCAATTTTTCATGAAACATGATTGATTGATCATGATCATGATTGATCATGATCATGATTGATTGATTGATTGATTGATTGATTGATTGATTGATTGATTAGTTGGTTGGTTGGTTGGTTGGTTGGTTGGTTGGTTGGTTGGTTGGTAAAACACGTTGGATAGGGCCAATTGAAACAGCGAAAAAGAAACAAAAAAGATCTTGGACCCTATATTAAACACACGAGACGGAAACATGATTGATTGATTGATTGATTGATTGATTGATTGGTTGGTTGGTTGGTTGGTTGGTTAAACACGTTGGAAAGGGTCAATTGAAACAGCGAAAAAGAAACAAAGGAGATCTTGAACCCTATATTAAACACATGAGACGGAAACATGATTGATTGATTAATCATGATCATGATTGGTTGATTGATCATGATCATGATTTGTTGATTGATCATTATTGATTGATCATGATTGGTTGGTTGGTTGGTTGGTTGGTTGGTTGGTTGGTTGGTTGGTTGGTTGGTTGGCAAACACACATAAAATTCTTCAAGTCGTGCCCCAAATCACATATGTACATGACCTTGACCTTTGACCTTGTGACCTTTGTCAAGGTCATTGCTTCACAATGTCATTGCAAAAGACCCTATGGGTCAAGGACCTTTTGTTTAAGAGTTTTGCCTAATAATGGCTTTTTATAAACCATCAATGGGGGTTATGTCCCTTACATAATGGTAAAACCAATACAGTCATAATGTAACAAAGTTGCCCCTTGAAGTACTGCACATTTTTCACTGCTTAAATTTTCTGTATCTATAACCATTCAAGAATTATAGGGAAATCAAAGACATATGAAAATCTAAAATATGACCTTGACCTTTGACCTTGACCTAATTTTCTAAGTTAGGACCCAGGGGACTCAAATAAAAACATTCCAGGGTTATACGGTTAACGGTTTATGAGTTAAAAAAACATACCGACAACAAATTTATTCCGTAAAGGTACATAACTCCTATAAAATTTCATCGAATCGCTTTGATCCAAATTAGACAAAAATTCCTGAGGATGTAACGAACAGTTTGTAAAAAGAATTTTGTCGCTTTCTTATTTTGTTACGAAGGAGATGCACACACATGACAAACAGTGAATAGGGAGATAACTCTTACAAAGAAAATGGTTCGGCTTAGCAGGGTGAAATTTAAAAGCGCATAAACTATACGATACAATATGAAAAAAATCTAAGGCGACAAATTGCGAAACAAACATTTATCGCAAGAACAAAATTTGGCGGAAAAAAAAAAAAATAATAATAAATATAAAGCAATTGTTTTGAAAACAATTGTTAGGCAGTCTTTCCCCTCTGATGAATGATAATTGATTTTTTTTTATTGATTGATTTGGAAAAAGGGGGGGGGGGTATTTGTTTATTTGTTTGTTTGTTTGCTTTGGTATGGGGTCTATATTATTATGTTACGGGAGAAGTGTCATGTTTAGTTTGGAAAGTTTTTCTTTTATTTTAGATACAGCGCGCGCGCAAGATTGAGGAGACATCACGTGACGCGGGTTTATATTAAGAAAAACTTAGTCTTTTAATTTCTTTTTAGGTCGGGACCTTGAACAGACAACATGTCTAGAGATGGAATGTACACAATGTAATTTCTTTTGTCTTTGTAGGAAATTGACATTTTGATCACAGTTCACCAGCAGTGCATGTTTTGGATTTAATCGATCCGGTGTAACTTTAAAACACATTTAATGATTATTTTTTGATAATGTCCATTTTTCAGCACCTGTTTGTAACACAGATTAGTATTTCAATCTCGGAGCGGACATTTTATTGTAGGTTTTTACTGAGATTTACGGACCTAGCAAGCGATTTTTACGGCATTGCCATTTGTTTTTTCTAGGAAAAGTCTTGAGAGATATCTGCAAACAGTTTTTTTTATGAACCTTCAATACATGTATGCCCTGCTGACTGCAAATTTTCAGGTCGATTGGACTTGTAGTTTCAGAGAATATGTGGATTTTTTTTCAGAAGAGACGTAAGAACAATAATAAAATAAAAATGTTCTTGAATAATTGAGAGTTTGTTCCTTCAATATACTGTCATAAATAAACAGTCATACATATTGATTGATTGATTAGTTGGTTGATTGATTGGTTGGTTGGTTGGTTGGTTGGTTGGTTTGTTGGTTGGTTGATTAAACACGTTTGATAGGGTCACTTAGAACAAGGGGAAAAAACCTCAAAAGACCTTGCATCCCGTATTAAACGCATGACACGCAAACATACATTAAGTGATTGATTGGTTGGTTGGTTGGTTGGTTAAACACGTTAGTTAAACATGTTGGTTGAACACGTTGGTTAAACACGTTGGCTGGTTAAACACGTTGGAAAGGCTCAATTTAAACAAGCGAAAAAAAAACATCTTGGATCCCGTATTTAACAAATGAAACGGAAACATGCATTGATTAGTTGATTGGTTGGTTGGTTGGTTGGTTGGTTGGTTAAACACGTTGGTTAAACACGTTGGTTAAACACGTTGGCTGGTTAAACACGTTTGATAGGCTCAATTTAAACAAGCGAAAAAAAACATCTTGGATCCCGTATTTAACAAATGAAACGGAAACATGCATTGATTGGTTGATTGGTTGGTTGGTTGGTTGGTTGGTTAAACACGTTGGTTAAACACGTTGGCTGGTTTAACACGTTTGATGGGCTCAATTTAAACAAGCGAAACAAAAACCATCGTGGATCCCGTATTTAACACATGAAACGGAAACATGCATTGATTGGTTGATTGGTTGGTTGGTTGGTTGGTTGGTTGGTTGGTTAAACACGTTGGTTAAACACGTTGGTTAAACACGTTAGATAGGCTCAATTTAAACGAGCGAAAAAAAACCATCTTGGATCCCGTATTTAACACATGAAACGGAAACATGCATTGATTGATTGATTGGTTGGTTGGTTGGTTGGTTAAACACGTTGGTTAAACACGTTGGTTAAACATGTTGGTTAAACATGTTGGTTAAACACGTTTGATAGGCTCAATTAAAACAAGCGGAAAAAAAGAAACCTTGAATCCCGTATCAAACACATGAAACGGAAACATTGATTGATTGATTGATTGATTGATTGATTGATTGGTTGGTTGGTTGGTTGGTTGGTTGGTTGGTTGTCTGAAATTCAAACACTCATAAAACTGTTTAAATAGTGCCAAAACCACATAATTTGATGACCTTGACCTTTGACCTTGTGACCTTCGTCAAGGTCATTGCTCCACAAGGTCATTGCAAAAGACCCTTTGGGTCAAGGACCTTTTGTTTAAGAGTTTTGCCTAAAAAATGGCTTTTTAAAAACCATCGATGGGAGTTATGTCCCTTATATGATGGTAAAATCAATATAGTCATAATATAAAAAAGTTGCCCCTTAAAGTACCAAGCATTTTTCATTGCTTAATTTTTTTGTATCTATAACCGTTCAAGAATTATAGGGAAATGAAAAACTTATAAAAATCTAAAATATGACCTTGACCTTTGACCTTGACCTAATTTTCTAAGTTAGGACCCAGGGGACTCAAATAAAAACATTCCAGGGTTATACGGTTAACGGTTTAGGAGTTTAAAAAACATACCGACAAATTTATTCCGTAAAGGTAGATAACTCCTATAAAATTTCATCAAATCGCTTCGATCCAAATACGCCAAAAATTACTGAAGATGTAACGAACAGTTTGTAAAAAGAATTTTGTCGCTTTCTTATTTTGTTACGAAGGAGATGCACACAGAGGATAAACAGTGAAAAGGGAGATAACTCTTACATAGAAAATGGTTCGCCTTAGCAGGGTGAAATTTAAAAGCGCATAAACTATACGATACCATATGGGAAATATCTAAGCGACATATTGCGAAACAAACATTTTGCGCAAGAACAAAATTTGGCGGAAGAAAAAAAAAAAAAAAATAATAATAATAATAATAATAATAATAATCAGAACAAAAACAATAAGTCTTTCCACAGAAAAGTGGAAAGACTTAATTAAAAACCAATTGTTCAGAGAACAATTGAAGGTCTTTCCACCAGTAAATATCTATTTTGATATTAAAATATTAAAAATCAGTCTAAAATGTCAGTTCCTATGGCTTTATGATGTATAGATATGAATTTTAACCAAAGGTCATAATCTAAAACGCCAAATTTACCTATGACCTTGACCTCAATTTCAAGGTCACAAACTGAGGGTCTCAAATCAAAAGACCCTAGGTCTCTAATATGTATGGTTAATAAGTAATATCACTTTACGCATAATTTTAGATGTGGTAGGGGCTAAAACTCCCATTTATTGTCTACGCACCCTTTCAACCAAAATTATTATGTTACGACATGTCGCAACTAACAATTTAGTAAAAATAATTTGTCGATATCTGATAAGGTTAATGAAAATGAGTGAAAATAAGCCAAAATCAAAATTTAGAATATGACCTTGACCTTTGACCTTGACCTAATTTTCATTTTTTTGGACCAAGGACCTTAAATCAAAAGACCCTAGGTCTCTATTACCTATGGTTTACCAGTTAGAAATGCATATTACTAATATCAAATGCAAAAGGGGGAATAACTCTCATAAGGAGTGTTCATATCGCTTCGGTTAAAATAGGACAAATCATGCGAAGGATATAACGAGCAATTTTATAAAATAAATTAGTCGCATTTTTCTACGGTTACGGAGGAGATGCACTCTGATGATAAACAGTGAAAGGGGAGATAACTCTTACAAAGAAAATGGTTCGCCTTAGCAGGGTGAAATTTAAAAGCGCATAAACTATACGATACCATATGAGAAATATCTAAGCGACATATTGCGAAACAAACATTTATCGCAAGAACAAAATTTGGCGGAAGAAAAAAAAAAAAAAAAAAAAAATAATAATAATAATAATTAAAAACCAATTGTTCAGAGAACAATTGAAAGTCTTTCCACACCAAAGAAATTCTGATAAGAAGATACTTTCTTCATACTAATGTGATAAATAATGGTTTAATTATATTTTTGAGTGATATAAGGCAGATAATATGCTTCATATGATAGCTTTTTTCACACTGATTCCAAAAATATATAGTTTCTATATACTTTTGTATATAGAAGGGGAAATAATTGGTCACTTCCGGTCTGATGGAAGTCATATTTAGGCTTCAGTAATCAGTTTATGTATCTATATGACAAAATATATGGATTCTGAGTACTTTAAGATGAAAAAGTTGCAAAAAAGGCTACTTCCGGTTTTCTCAAGGTCACTTCCGGTAGCCGTTTTTCAAGGTCATTTGTCACTCAACCTTTTGTATTAAGTCAAATGTCTTTATAATGAACTTTATTGAAGTTATTATCAAATAACCTCATATCAAGACATTTCAGGGGCAACAACTCCTATAAGATACCATTTAATTGTATAAGACTAAATGTAGCATATCTTCATTACAATAAAGCAGACATTTTGCACTTATTCTTTTATATGTATCTCTCACAGTGTCAGAGAAAATGCAAAAACAAGCAAAAGTCACAATTGAAAACTTGACCTTGACCTTTGACCTTGACCTAATTTTCTAAGTTAGGACCCAGGGAACTCAAATAAAAACATTCCAGGGTTATACGGTTAACGGTTTTTGAGATAAAAAAACATACGAACAAATTTATTCCGTAAAGGTAGATAACTCCTTTAAAATTTCATCGAATCGCTTCGATCCAAATACGCCAAAAATTCCTGAGGATGTAACGAACAATTTGTAAAAAGAATTTTGTCGCTATCTTTTTTTGTTACGAAGGAGATACGCTCTGATGATAAACAGTGAATAGGGAGATAACTCTTACAAAGAAAATGGTTCGGCTTAGCAGGGTGAAATTTAAAAGCGCATAAACTATACGATACAATATGAGAAATATCTAAGCGACATATTGCGAAACAAACATTTATCGCAAGAACAAAAGTTGGCGGAAAAAAAAAAAAAATAATAATAATAATAATCAGAACAAATACAATAAGTCTTTCCACAGAAAAGTGGAAAGACTTAATAATAATAATAATCAGAACAAATACAATAGGCTTTCCACAGAAAAGTGGAAAGACCTAATAATAATCAGAACAAAAACAATAAGTCTTTCCACAGAAAAGTGGAAAGACTTAATAATAATAATCAGAACAAATACAATAAGTCTTTCCACAGAAAAGTGGAAAGACTTAATTATAACATATATATCATATTTTCCGGATTGCCACATTTCATTTGTGGTAGAAGTATCAAAACCTTGATATTTCATATTTTATTTTTATTCCGTTATTCCTGAACGAAAATTGAAATAATGTGCAAATTCTCATTTTTCAAATTAATAAATGACCTCTTTTACTATTAGGGTTTAATCTTTGTCGAAGTGAAATACTCACGCAGAAAAGTCGGGTTGAACATGTTTTTGACGTAAACATGACTTTTTGGCAATTCATATTTCAAATTCATTAGGTGCATAAAAATGTAAACCATTTACGATTGAATTTGTTTTCCCTTTGATACAAGCAAAACCTGAATGGCATTATTTCATTAAATTGCATATCTTATCGGCCTCCAATCGACACGGCGCATTTTGGTATATTTTGAACATTATGCAGTTGACTTACATGTTATATATCGACTGGACATTCTTAAAGGCATACCCTTCTATTGATGTTATTTTATTGATCTCAATGTACCTATAAAATACATTATGAACATTTAGCTTTTAAATAAGTCACACATTTTTACAAAACTAATTAAAACCTTTTAAGAAGAGTAAGTACATGACACCAAATAAGATACATGTATACCACCTACGTTATTTCTTTTATTAATCATTAATTCATGAAAAAAGGGCACACTACTAAAATAAACAAAGTCAGTGTTGGCAAGTATGTTTTATTGGTGGTCAACACAAACTTGATTTGCACAAAGCATATGTAATTTGAAAATAAATATAATCCTTTCAGCAAGTTAAAAGAGTATCTAATGATATAAGTGTCTAGATCTTAAACCTGGAATCTTAGGTATGTAATTTAAGCACGTTTTGTCACTTTAAGCAATTTTGCCTTACAAATTCAAATCAACGATTTTGAAACTGATATTTAATTGATTATGTTCATTTTGTCACTGTTCTCGTGTCTATCTCTTAAAAACTTTAAACAAGTTAAACATTCGCATAAACCGCTTTTCATATATTTATGAACGTGCAATTAATAGTACAAATTGACATTAAAAAGAATTGCAAGGAGTCGACTGACGATTTTGATTATGACTTATTTGCAGATAGCGTCTCATTAGGTGATTGCTCCTAAAAGCCACTGTCGATGAATTATAGTTTCCTAAAAAAAATAAAGTAAAACACTACAATATTGGGTAATATATAAAAAAGAAGATGTGGTATGATTGCCATTGAGACAACTATCCACATAAAACAAAAATGACACAGACATTAACAACTATAAGTCACCGTACGGCCTTCAACAATGAGCGAAGCCCATACCGCATAGTCAGCTATAAAAGGCCCTGATAAGACAATGTTAAACAATTCAAACGAGAAAACTAACGACCTTATTTATGTAAAAAAAAAAAAAAGAAAAACAAATATGTAACACAAACAAACGACAACCACTGAATTACAGGCTCCTGACTTGGGACAGGCACATACATAAAAAAATATGGCGGGGTTAAACATGTTAGCGGGATCCCAACCCTCCCCCTAACCTGGGACAGTGGTATAACAGTACAACATAAGAACGAACTAAAACAATCAGTTGAAAAAGGCTTAACTCATCAGATGGACAAAAATACAAGTGGACGTGGCCCGGTACTTATACATCCCGACACCAAAAGACACAATGAACAGACCTTACAGTACTCGCAGTGAAGCAAATCGCCATTAAAATTTATTAATTAATCATTTAATATGTAGATTACAATAATTCCAGTAAGGATTCAAGTGAAGACTTCGACCTTTCAACTGAAAATGGCATTTTTCTTGCAGAATATATTTGCTTATAAAGAGTTCCTATGGATTTTTCATAATTGTTGTAAAATCAGACAAAATCGAGAGAGAGAAACGGTAGAATTTGTAAAAAATTAAAAGAATACAATTACTTATACTTATTGTCATACTGATTATGTTTTATATTTAAAACTGTGTTTCTACATGTTTTAAGCATTATAGACAAGCAATATAATAGGAAAAAATCACGATTTGACGGCAATACGAAGGCATGTTACAGTGTTGTTATTAAAACACTATGCAGATCTTAACATACTGATAATAACTACTTCGTCTATTTTCATAGCTGTTAACAAGATAACAGATAACATATAAACCATAATAACATGTTATTTGTGATACGTACAAATATCGCAGTCTTGGAAGATTCATGAAAGCAAACTGTTTAATTGTTGTTATTTCATTACCACCAAGTGTCCTTAAAAAAAGAAGAAAACACAAATTCGAAATTTTTGTTGGTTTATATATATTTCTGTACACCACATATAGTTTTCAGTGTATGCTGCACTGATTATGTTGTTTTCTTTTGAAGAAATAACGAAGAATTCGTTGAAAAGGCTTTCGAAAGAAGATCCGTTGCTTTATTGTATTCGAACAACAAATTTTAGGTAAGGAGGACTAATAAATGTAATCACAGTCACAGTTCGAAAAAGACAAACACTTAAAAAGTATATGCAAATTAAATTAATAAGTCGGATTGAAACTGACCACGTCATGGTTCAAAACGAGTAAAAAAAAAAAATGCGACCTATATAGAAACATGAGAAAACAAAACATTGAAAACAAAACATTGAGCAATTTGAACTTCAAAAACCGACGAGGAGGCCAACCCTGCTCTGTCTGTTTCAATCGTTGTGTACCAACAATCTTGTCATGTACAGCGCACAGCAATGTCGACATTCAACTCACAAGAAAACGCCATGTCGTATTTAAAGAGTATATTCACATGTGTGCCGTGTTGTGTTCCCATGACGGTAACATAACGTATGAAGGTCATTCATGATATTCTTAATGGGATATATTTGTATCTGAATTTTATACATTATCCAAGCTTTAATGCATCACTCCTCTTTGGTATACATAAAACCAAAGGATATTCAGTGAGTCATGTACCATGATGTTTTGCAATCATGATGCACCTGGGAGCCATACGTTTGTGTCGCCTATGACATGATTTACAGAAAACATTACATGGTCTAAACCAAGGGAAAGAATTCAAACAAACCAATCCAATTCAAGTATTGAAGTATCATTTAAGATTGTTTTCAAGTAAGATAATCTCTCTAGTTCACGCAAAGATCTGATACTTTAACCGATATTTGCTATACTTATTTTTATGACTTTTGGTTTATACTAGTAAGTTTTGCAAAGTTTTCATACGGGTGTCACATGTGGAGCAGGCTATACCTACCTTTCCGGAGTACCTGATATCATGGCCAAGTTTTGGTGTGATTCGTGTTGTATTTTCTGTGTGGTGTCATATGTATTATTGTTTTAATTGGATTGTTTATGATTGTACTTGTTACCTGAAGTGCTATGTCTGATATAGACCGGCTGTCTAAACAGAAGCCGGTATCAGTTGTCCTGATTTCGTACATTGTTACGCTACGTTTGTGACTTTTGTTTTCGTGTTACGTTATAACATATGGCCTTAGTCCGTGTCACACAACTTTAAAGATTTTTTTTTATATACAAATTGATAAAAAAAAATTATTGATAATATAAAACCACACAAACATCATCACTTACACATAGGTAAAGTTTATCAGGTTGTTGAACGTATAACTCTCTATTGACGGTATCTTGTTATTGTGAAGATATCTGAAATAGAAACTTTTATGTATTATATTTTCTATACTATGTGAAATCACAAAGCATAATGGATGAAAATTGTATTATAATGAAAATATTAGGTATATTTGCAATCACATATGAACTTAAAGTGTAATAACCTATATTATCAAAACATATCAATAAGGCATGGACAAGTACAAACGATATTAACTGCAAGGTTTTTAATGGCTGTGTTTTAATTTGTTTAATTTGTTTAATACCAACTCAGCTATTTCGTTTTAATGTATATATTTGTTCACTGTAAGTTTTTCAACAACGATATATGTATTTGCTTTGGTATGAAGGAGTATTTATGAATGGTTATGCTGCAATTTCCAATCTCAGTGTTATTGTACACTATGATGTATTTGTCTTTCCGATTAAATATTCAAGTTTAAGGAAACATGTTGTGATCTGCATATTTTCAAGAGAACAACTGCAACCAATTCCGTTTTTGACTAAGTACGTTTAGTTTTCTTATTTAGACGTACCGACATTACTGCGGTAATTGTTTTTCAGTAACGATTCATAGTTTCAAAACTGTATAACTGTTTTCTTGTCAGTGCAGTATTGCCTATTCTATACTAATCGGTCTGATAAAAAATTTTGAAGACGGTCTTTTTTGTTTTTTGGTGCACAAACAATAATTTAAGTTACATTTGTGGATTTAGTGTTTTCTTTTTTTTTTTTTTTTTCTGGTGGTTGTTTTCCTTTTATCGAATGACGTACTGGGTTTTGAGTTCTTTATTAAAAATCAATGTTACTAAAAATAAGTGAACCATACATTCTCAACGTAGTGATGTTTGCTTTCGTTTTATAAACAGGTATAATGAGAATTACTTTTTGAAATGTTGCACTGCATTAATGTATGTACACATGGTAAGCTATTTATAACGAAAAAAAGTTGTACACTTGTTTACTTACACATAGTATGTATTAGTTGGTAACTTTGGAATGTAGCTAAAAGATCTTTCATAACAGTATAGATTAAGACCTAATGGTGCACTATCACAATTACAAAGATACGGGCACGATGTATTCACTAGTCCACCACTTAGGAGAAGGACTACAGCAAGTAAATCACTATTCATATGTAGGCTGAATAAGTCTCAACACTGAAAAACAAACGATTTAATTCATGGAATGAAGGTTATTTTCATACTATCAACTACCTTTTAATCTTTTTTGTATTAATTGCATCAGATTTGAACTTTTGATTTATCTTTTGGTGTCTTCTTGGTCGCACTGTATTAAAATAGATGCATAATGTATCCTTCTTGTATTTATATACGTATTAGAACTGTTATATTTGAACAGTTTAGGCCTATTCTTAAGATAGGTTCATCCGTTTTTTTCTCATAAATGGAATCGAATAACATTAACGGTATCAATTTTCCTGCACCAGATGAGCATTCCGACAATAGATGTCTCTTCAGTGATGCTCGTGGACAAAATATTTGAAATCCAAAGCTTATATAAAAAATGAAGAGCTATAATCCAAAAGGTCCAAAAAGAATAGCCAAATCCGTGAAAGGAATCAGAGCTTTGCATGAGGGAGATACATTCCTTAATTGATAATAATTTCTAACATTTTATAACAGCAAATTTTAATAACACAAAAAATCCGTATGTTCATGCAAGAACCGAATGTAGCAGCATATGTGGTCACACTATTTTTAAATAGATGCATAATTCACCCTTCTTGTATTTGATATACGTATTGGAACTGATATATTTGAATAGTTTAGGCCTAATCGTAAGATAGGTAAATCCGGGTTTTCTTATAAATAGAATCGAAGCGTTGTTACAAGAGCAACTGCATTCAAGTCTCAGGATTGAGAAGAATCAGAACATTAACAATCCGCCGTCGACTGCAACAGCATAGAATTAGACTAAATAGGCCGCATGTTATTCTGTATTCTGCAAGTTCGACAGAATCTGATTCATTAATTTGTCCCGTTTAATGCTTCAAAAAAACGTATTTCAAAAATAAAATAAATGTGGTATGATTGCCACATAGACAACTTTCCACAAGGGACCACATGCCACTTAAATCAACAACTATAGGTCACATTACGGCCTTCAACTTTGAGCAAAGCCCATACCGCAAAGTCATCTATTAATAGCCCCGAATCGATAAAAGTAAAATCATTCAAAAAAGAAAACGAATGGCCAAATTTAAGCAATATTGGAACCAGATTGACCTCTTTGTATTAAAAATATTTAATTGTAAACAAATTTCAGTACTTGTCATACTTCAGATTGACTCGTATAATACAGTAATTTGTTCGCATTAACCAAAACTGGCCATATTAGCACTTCGTTATGAAAATCTGTATAGCCGCATAGTAAATGACTTTTTTTTCATGTAAGGATGGATTGTATAATACAAATGATAGCAATATTGGAATATTATGACTGAACATTTGTGTTCGCATTAGTTAAGAATACCAGGAAGTCATTTTTTTATTCAGAATATTTAATCGTTAACAAATTTCAGTAGTTTTAATACCTCAGACTGACTCGTATAATAAAAGTATTTGTCTGCATCAACCAAAACTGACCATATTAGTACTTGATGATGTAAATCTTTGAAGCCGCATAGTGAATGAGCTATGTTCTGATGTAAGGATGTATTGTATAATACAAATGGTAGCAATATTGGAAAAGAACCACTAAAAAAATTTGTTTGCATCAGTTTTGTATGTTAGCATGTCTTCTTTTTTGTTCAAAATATCTTATTGTTAACAAATTTCAGTAGTTTTCATATTCAAACTGACTCGTATAACATAATCATTGGTCCGCATCAACCAACACTGACCATATTAACACTTTATGTAAATCTTTATAGCCGCATAGTTAATCAGTTCTATCTTTATGTAAGGATACATTGGTTAAAACATCTTATAGCAATAATGGAACATTATGACTACAAAAAAAAATATCTGCATCAATTTAGAGTACCAGCAAGTCCACTTTTTATTCAAAATATTGAATCGTAAACAAATGTCAACAGTTTTTTTTATTTCAGACTGACTCATATAACAAAATTAGTTGACCGTATCAACATAAACTGACTATATTAGCATTTTATTATGTAAATTTGTATAACCGCATAAATAATGAGTTATGTTTTCATGTAAGAATTGATTGTATAACAAAAATGCTAGCAACATTCGAACATAATGACTACACATTTTTGTTCGCATTAATTTAGACTTGCCAGCATCTCCTTTGTTTTTATTCAAAATGTTTGAGACGTAAACACATTTCAGTAGTTTTTATACCTCAGACTGACTCGTATAACACAATTATTTGTCCGAATCAAACAAAACTGGCCATATTAGCACTTTTTTATGTAAACAAGTCAAGTATTGTAGATTTTATTCTCAATCAGAACACATCCAATTTCCAATGAATTTAATTTTAAGAAGTCAAAAACAGTAAAAAAAATGACCTTGGGCAATGCCAAGATACAGGCATTGGCCGATTGATGACACATGAATATATATATGTACATAATAATAATATCACTTTGCCTTGTAATGCCATTTTTAAAAAGTCTACAAGTGCATTATTTTCTTTAAAGATTTCTCTTTGCCAATTGCTAATTGTACTTTGCTATGAAAGTAGAATCCTTGTTTTCCTTGATTCAAATGTAAATGACGCAAAGATTCGAGAAATATTTGCTTTTGGTTAATAGCTTATAATAAAGAATAAAATCTGAAATTAAAAATCAATTCTTCAGAGAACAATTGAAGGTCTTTCCACCTCGATAATAAGAATGAAATTTAAAAATCGATGTTAGAAAATGTCACTCCTTGTTGATGTTATTTGGTTCTTCAAATTGATATAAAAAAAATAAGATTAATAGGTATATGCAGAAGACTTAATTGTTTTATTATGAACAGAAAATCATTTTTAGCAAAGGTCAAAATCTAGAACGTCAAATTGACCTTTGACCTTGACCTTAATTTCAAGGTCATAGGTCAGTGATCTCAAATCAAAAGACCCCAGGTCAATCATTTGTTTGGTTGTGGAGAAAAACTGATTTGAAATACATAAGGGGAGAAAACTCCTATAAGGGTAAACTAAAACACTTTGACTGAAATAGGTTGAAGTTGCACCTAATTGTAAACAGCTATTTGGCAAACACATCATATCATTTACTGTCACAGTTTCTGTGGAATAACGATAGCAAGCAAACTGCAAAATTTAGAACATGACCTTGACCTTTGACCTTGACCTCAATTTCCTTCAAATGGACCAAGGACTTCATATCATAAGACTGTAGGCCTCTACGACTTATTACGACATCGTTATTCCACAGAAACTGTGACAGTAAATGATATGATGTGTTTGCCAAATAACTGTTTACAAAAAGTCGCAACTTCAACCTATTTCATTCAAAGTGTTTTGGGTAACCCTTATAGGAGTTTTCTCCCCTTATGTATTTCAAATCTTTTTCTCCACAACCATACAAGTGATTGACCTCCGGTCTTCCGTTTTGAGTTCACTGACCTATGACCTTGAAATTGAGATCAAGGTCGAAGGTCAAGGTCATGTTATCAATTTTGAACTTTGCTTGTTATCGTTAGTCAAAAGAAACTGTTACAGTTAATGATATGATTTGTTTGCCAAATTACTGTTTACAAAAGATGGAACTTCAACCTATTTCAGTCGAAGTGTTTTTGTTAAACCTTATAGGAGTTCTCACCCCTTATGTATTTGAAATCAGTATTTCTCCACAACCATACACATGATTGACCTGGGGTCTTTTGATTTGAGATCACTGACCTATGACCTTGAAATTGAGGTCAAGGTCAAAGGTCAATTTGACGTTCTAGATTTTGACCGTTGCTAAAAATTATTTCTAGTGCATTATAACCAATTGTATTTGCTAATTGAAAATTAAGCGGAATATAATAATTTAAGACAGCAGAGAAGATAATTCTGTTTAAATTGGTTTATTAACATAGATGTATTACATCTATGTTATTACTAACCGACTTAAATAAAAGAGTGAGCTATTTATACTCTGAATGTATGATGTCTCTAGTCTTGTCAAAGGGTCAGAGTGTCCTACCTAATTAAACTATAAATTGTAGAAATTAGATAACATGTTTCCACATGTTCCACGTGCAGAGAAATTTCACTTATGACCTACATGTATGCATGATTGGATTTCATCTTTCTTATTGGTCAATGATCTTGCGGGTCAGCCCGAGTTCACGTGTAAGTGCATTATGATCACTTCCTTTTATCATCAGCATTTGATGTGTTAACTTGTTATTAGTATCAAACAATTTGTTCAAAATTATATGTGCTTTTGTTTTTTGTTTTATGGATGATTTTGGACTGGAGTGATTTCATTTTAGCTATTTCAGGTATAATCGAACTATACTTTTATTTTTAAGCTATTCTATGCTTACATTTTAAACAAACGTACAGTTAATTATTTTTTTAACCATTCTTCCATTCGGATAGAACTCACGATTTAGATTGATGCCAAATATGAGCAGTTGGTCAAATTCATTTCTTTGTCAAAGAGAAAGTGGGTGAAATTGATTTGCATGTGAGTGGCGACACTGTGCGTTTGCGATCAAAATGTAATTATTTATCATTTATCTGATGATTAACCTGATGCTGTAATTGTACAAGTTACTGAATCCTTTACAGCATCATTATGTTTGCAGAACGTATATCCGCCTTATGTATTTGTAAGATACATGATTCGTTTACATTTAACTACAATTAAAAATTGGATTATTGCATAACGATAATAATACCATACATAATAGAATGCAAAGTTATACACTTATAATTTATACGATGTTATTAACGGTTCCATACATTTTAAGTACTCTTATATGAAAGAGCAAGACAGTTTAAGTTTTAATGCTAAGCTATTGTGTTACAAACCCATTTGCCATACTTGTTTGGGTAAGGTCGACGATATTTCAATTGGTGCAGTGAACTTGACTGCTTGTACGTATGACCTCTGTGTATGTGCTTTTTCAATTACGTTTCATGCAGAGTTCATTGTTTTATGCTATGTCACGAAACTTTTGCTACTTTCGTAAATCTCGTCACGGCAGTTTGGTTTGAGCTTATTATAATTTTGCAAGTTAGCCTTATCGCCATAATTGTTAGTATTTATAATTTATGCAAGTGTACCTTGTTTGCTTTATGTAAGCGATATAAAAAGGATATGTCTCTTACCTATATCGCAACCCAATGCTTATTTATTACGAACCAATTTACCTGTCTTTGCCTGTTTGGGTAATGTGGACGATATTTAAATTTTCGCAGAGGGCGTGGTTGCTTGTACTTATGTCCTCTATGTATTATTTTCTCAGAGGCTTCGTCATGAAACTCATGCTACTCTTTCAGAGGTCATGGTAGCTTGGTCTATTACCTCTGTGTATTTGTTTTTGTAAAGTTAATATGTAGTGGGTTTTGTTTTATGCTTCGTCATGAAACGCATGTTATATTTTTGCAGAGGTCGTAGTAGCTTGGTCTATGATCTCTGTATTGTTTTATGCTTCGTCATGAAACTCATGCTAAACTACTTTTAATTATTATTTCGTCATGGTAATGGGTTTGGAATAAATTAATTTTGTAATCAATTCTTTAGCTAAATACAAAATTGCCAGTATTTTGAGACATGTAGCCAGATTTACATGTTTGTCAGTTTGTAATACATGTTTTAATGTATTATTTTATTCATCTTTACTAGTATAATTCATGTACATGATATAGTTTGGGATGCGATTAACGTAATTGATAATTTTTATGCCGATACTTATGCACTGTAAGGTCGTTTGCTTTTTTCTATACACTTGATTTATTAATAAAAAATAACATTGGACAAGACATATATTTATATACTGATGATATTTTTAAGTTCATACTCTTCATTTAATACATGATAAAAACATCTTTTCTGATTAATGGTTGATTATTAAAGAAGAGCAACTATGATAATTTAATTATCGCATATTATTCCTTAACATGTGTTATGTTTGTGGTCCTTAAGTAAGATCAAGTTTGTTTTTTAATAGGAATTTAATTTTCTTTATTATTTATATTCTTATTTTGTTTATTTCATGCTTTAACTATGGACAAAGAACGCTCAGTATGGCATCCATCTACGAAAGAACTTTCCCAATTGAAGAAAATGTGCAATAAAGCGTGATATCAACAACTTCCATATACTTTCATTTGTCAGCGGTATGCCATAATTCCGATAATACAAACAAAACGAATATTGATGGGTTGCTGTTTCACTGACATTAATGACACATACCTAATTTCGAGATTAGAATTTTGATCCACAAGTGCGAGTCGTATCAACATGACTAACCGAAGCCTAATCTGACCGTTTCACAAATTTACAAAATACGACTTCGATCAGCATTTTGATACACAACTGGACCCAAGTTACAATGAAAGATCAAAGCACCTATTGTTATTTCATCATCTCTTTAAAGTACACTATGTCGTTAATTGTCAAGGACTCTCGTAACTACAATACAGCACTTAGTTTTAGAGGAAGGAAAATAAATCAAATAAAGACTTCTGTCGCAGTTCTTGGGTGGAATGGTCCTAATAATATCCGTGATTCAAGGATTGAAGGCATATGCGTTTATGGATTTTTACAGCTTAAAAGAATAAATTTAATATCAGAACTTTATACTTCAGCTGTTGCGGGTCAGTATTACCCGACAAAACATTTATTATCTTTATTGCATACAATAACAACTGTCTTGTTTTGGGTCAGCATTGCCTGCAAAAACAGTTTATGATTTTTATTTCTTATAATTACAACTGTCTTGTGTTGGGCCAGCATTGCCTGCCAAAACATTTTATGATTTTTATTTCTAATAATTACAACTGTCTTGTTTTGGGCCAGCATTGCCTGCCAAAACATTTGATGATTTTTATTTCTTATAATTACAACTGTCTTGTTTTGGGCCAGTATTGCCTGCCAAAAAATTTTATGATTTTTATTTCTGATAATTACAACTGTCTTGTTTTGGGTCAGCATTGCCTGCCAAAACATTTTATGATTTTTATTTCTTATAATTACAACTGTCCTGTTATGGGTCAGCATTGCCTGTAAAACGGTTATTTCGCCGTATCTTGTTTTGGGTCAGTATTGCCTGCTAAAACGTTTAGGATCTTTATTTCATACGATTGTGTCTTTATTGCCGTCATCCTGCCGGTGCTGTCTTTACACATTGTTCAGACTGTCAATGCGATCATTCGATAGGCTACCTTTAAATTGTGTTTTAATTTTATGGCCTGTTTGTATACATGCATTGTTCGTAAATCATGATATGGTTTTTAATGTTGCCTATCTAATTCATATTAATTATTCAAATTATATATATAAAAAAAGACTTGATGGTTTATTCCATTGTTGTAC
>NW_027268486.1:0-10109 GCF_963676685.1 Mytilus edulis | reverse complement strand
CGTAAAGGTACATAACTCCTATAAAATTTCATCGAATCGCTTCGATCCAAATTAGCCAAAAATTCCTGAGGATGTAACGAACAATTTGTAAAAAGAATTTTGTCGCTTTCTTATTTTGTTACGAAGGAGATGCACACACATGACAAACAGTGAATAGGGAGATAACTCTTACAAAGAAAATGGTTCGGCTAAGCAGGGTGAAATTTAAAAGCGCATAACCTATACGATACAATATGAAAAAAATCTAAGCGACATATTGCGAAACAAACATTTATCGCAAGAACAAAATTTGGCGGAAGAAAAAAAAAAAAAAAATAATAATAATAATAATAATAATCAGAACAAATACAATAGGCTTTCCACAGAAAAGTGGAAAGACCTAATAATATGGAAAAAACTGGAGTTGTCGTTCGTTTTACGTTGATAGGATAGATAGCACACAACCTACATTCAGTTGTAAGTGGAGGGTTAAAAAAAAGGGGGGGGCAAAAGGGGGTCTCGGGAGATTTTTTTTTTTTTTTATTAACGGAACAGAATGGTTAAAAAGGTTTTTTACAATATAAATCAATTGCTTTAAAAAAGCAATTGTAGGGGGTCTTTCCCCCTTTAAAATTAATTGAATTGGGGGTGGGGGGGGGGGGGGTGTTTGTTTGTTTGTTTGTTTGTTTGTTTGTTTGTTTGTTTCTGTATGGGGTCTATATTATTGTTACCGGAGAAGTTTCATGTTTAGTTTGGAAAGTTTTTCTTTTATTTTAGGTACAGCGCGCGCGCCACATCACGTGACACGGGTTTATAATAACGAAAAGATAGTCTTTTTATTCCTTTTTAGGTGGGGACTTTGAACAGACAACATGTATAGAGACGGAATGCACACAATGTAATTTCTTTTGTCATTGTAGGAAATTGACATTTTGATGACAGTTCACAAACAGTGCATGATTTGGATTTATTTGATCCGGTGTAACTTTAAAACACATTTATTGATTATTTTCTGATAATGTACATTTTTCAGCACCTGTTTGTAACACAGATTAGTATTTCAATCTCGGAGCGGACATTTTATTGTAGGCTTTTACTGAAATTTACGGACCTAGCAAGCAATTTTTACGGCATTGCAATTTTTTTTCTCTAGGAAAAGCTTTGAGAGATATCTGCACCAAATTTTTTTACAAACTTTTAGTACATGTATGCCCTGCTGACTGCAAATTTTGAGGTCGATTGTATTTGTAGTTTCAGAGTACATGTGGATTTTTTTTTCAGAAGTGACGCAAGAACAATATTGAATTTCAATTTTTCATGAAACATGATTGATTGATCATGAAACATGATTGATTGATCATGATCATGATTGATTGATCATGATCATGATTGATTGATCATGATCATGATTGATTGATCATGATTGATTGATTGATTGATTGATTAGTTGGTTGGTTGGTAAAACACGTTTGATAGGGCCAATTCAAACAGCGAAAAAGAAACAAAAAAGATCTTGGACCCTATATTAAACACACGAGACGGAAACATGATTGATTGATTGGTTGGTTGGTTGGTTGGTTGGTTGGTTGGTTGGTTGGTTAAACACGTTGGATAGGGCCAATTGAAACAGCGAAAAAGAAACAAAGAAGATCTTGGACCCTATATTAAACACACGAGACGAGACGGAAACTTGATTGATTGATCATGATTGATTGATTGATTGATTGATTGATTGATTGATTGATTGATTGGTTGGTTGGTTGGTTGATTGGTTGGTTGGTTGGTTGGTTGGTTGGTTGGTTAAACACGTTGGATAGGGCCAATTGAAACAGCGAAAAAGAAACAAAGAAGATCTTGGACCCTATATTAAACACACGAGACGAGACGGAAACATGATTGATTGATCATGATTGATTGATCATGATTGATTGATTGATTGATTGATTGATTGATTGATTGATTGATTGATTGATTGATTGATTGATTGATTGATTGGTTGGTTGGTTGGTTGGTTAAACACGTTGGAAAGGGTCAATTGAAACAGCGAAAAAGAAACAAAGGAGATCTTGAACCCTATATTAAACACATGAGACGGAAACATGATTGATTGATCATGATTGATTGATTGATTGATTGATTGATTGATTGATTGGTTGGTTGGTTGGTTGGTTAAACACGTTGGAAAGGGTCAATTGAAACAGCGAAAAAGAAACAAAGGAGATCTTGAACCCTATATTAAACACATGAGACGGAAACATGATTGATTGATTGATTAATCATGATCATGATTGGTTGATTGATCATGATCATGATTTGTTGATTGATCATTATTGATTGATCATGATTGGTTGGTTGGTTGGTTGGTTGGCAAACACACATAAAAATCTTCAAGTCGTGCCCCAAATCACATATGTACATGACCTTGACCTTTGACCTTGTGACCTTTGTCAAGGTCATTGCTTCACAATGTCATTGCAAAAGACCCTATGGGTCAAGGACCTTTTGTTTAAGTGTTTTGCCTAATAATGGCCTTTTATAAACCATCAATGGGGGTTATGTCCCTTACATAATGGTAAAACCAATACAGTCATAATGTAACAAAGTTGCCCCTTGAAGTACTGAACATTTTTCACTGCTTAAATTTTCTGTATCTATAACCATTCAAGAATTATAGGGAAATCAAAGACATATGAAAATCTTAAATATGACCTTGACCTTTGACCTTGACCTAATTTTCTAAGTTAGGACCCAGGGGACTCAAATAAAAACATTCCAGGGTTATACGGTTAACGGTTTATGAGTTAAAAAAACATACCGACAAATTTATTCCGTAAAGGTACATAACTCCTATAAAATTTCATCGAATCGCTTCGATCCAAATTAGCCAAAAATTCCTGAGGATGTAACGAACAATTTGTAAAAAGAATTTTGTCGCTTTCTTATTTTGTTACGAAGGAGATGCACACACATGACAAACAGTGAATAGGGAGATAACTCTTACAAAGAAAATGGTTCGGCTAAGCAGGGTGAAATTTAAAAGCGCATAACCTATACGATACAATATGAAAAAAATCTAAGCGACATATTGCGAAACAAACATTTATCGCAAGAACAAAATTTGGCGGAAGAAAAAAAAAAAAAAAATAATAATAATAATAATAATAATCAGAACAAATACAATAGGCTTTCCACAGAAAAGTGGAAAGACCTAATAATATGGAAAAAACTGGAGTTGTCGTTCGTTTTACGTTGATAGGATAGATAGCACACAACCTACATTCAGTTGTAAGTGGAGGGTTAAAAAAAAGGGGGGGGCAAAAGGGGGTCTCGGGAGATTTTTTTTTTTTTTTATTAACGGAACAGAATGGTTAAAAAGGTTTTTTACAATATAAATCAATTGCTTTAAAAAAGCAATTGTAGGGGGTCTTTCCCCCTTTAAAATTAATTGAATTGGGGGTGGGGGGGGGGGGGGTGTTTGTTTGTTTGTTTGTTTGTTTGTTTGTTTGTTTGTTTCTGTATGGGGTCTATATTATTGTTACCGGAGAAGTTTCATGTTTAGTTTGGAAAGTTTTTCTTTTATTTTAGGTACAGCGCGCGCGCCACATCACGTGACACGGGTTTATAATAACGAAAAGATAGTCTTTTTATTCCTTTTTAGGTGGGGACTTTGAACAGACAACATGTATAGAGACGGAATGCACACAATGTAATTTCTTTTGTCATTGTAGGAAATTGACATTTTGATGACAGTTCACAAACAGTGCATGATTTGGATTTATTTGATCCGGTGTAACTTTAAAACACATTTATTGATTATTTTCTGATAATGTACATTTTTCAGCACCTGTTTGTAACACAGATTAGTATTTCAATCTCGGAGCGGACATTTTATTGTAGGCTTTTACTGAAATTTACGGACCTAGCAAGCAATTTTTACGGCATTGCAATTTTTTTTCTCTAGGAAAAGCTTTGAGAGATATCTGCACCAAATTTTTTTACAAACTTTTAGTACATGTATGCCCTGCTGACTGCAAATTTTGAGGTCGATTGTATTTGTAGTTTCAGAGTACATGTGGATTTTTTTTTCAGAAGTGACGCAAGAACAATATTGAATTTCAATTTTTCATGAAACATGATTGATTGATCATGAAACATGATTGATTGATCATGATCATGATTGATTGATCATGATCATGATTGATTGATCATGATCATGATTGATTGATCATGATTGATTGATTGATTGATTGATTAGTTGGTTGGTTGGTAAAACACGTTTGATAGGGCCAATTCAAACAGCGAAAAAGAAACAAAAAAGATCTTGGACCCTATATTAAACACACGAGACGGAAACATGATTGATTGATTGGTTGGTTGGTTGGTTGGTTGGTTGGTTGGTTGGTTGGTTAAACACGTTGGATAGGGCCAATTGAAACAGCGAAAAAGAAACAAAGAAGATCTTGGACCCTATATTAAACACACGAGACGAGACGGAAACTTGATTGATTGATCATGATTGATTGATTGATTGATTGATTGATTGATTGATTGATTGATTGATTGTTGGTTGGTTGGTTGATTGGTTGGTTGGTTGGTTGGTTGGTTGGTTGGTTAAACACGTTGGATAGGGCCAATTGAAACAGCGAAAAAGAAACAAAGAAGATCTTGGACCCTATATTAAACACACGAGACGAGACGGAAACATGATTGATTGATCATGATTGATTGATCATGATTGATTGATTGATTGATTGATTGATTGATTGATTGATTGATTGATTGATTGATTGATTGATTGATTGATTGGTTGGTTGGTTGGTTAAACACGTTGGAAAGGGTCAATTGAAACAGCGAAAAAGAAACAAAGGAGATCTTGAACCCTATATTAAACACATGAGACGGAAACATGATTGATTGATCATGATTGATTGATTGATTGATTGATTGATTGATTGATTGGTTGGTTGGTTGGTTGGTTAAACACGTTGGAAAGGGTCAATTGAAACAGCGAAAAAGAAACAAAGGAGATCTTGAACCCTATATTAAACACATGAGACGGAAACATGATTGATTGATTGATTAATCATGATCATGATTGGTTGATTGATCATGATCATGATTTGTTGATTGATCATTATTGATTGATCATGATTGGTTGGTTGGTTGGTTGGTTGGCAAACACACATAAAAATCTTCAAGTCGTGCCCCAAATCACATATGTACATGACCTTGACCTTTGACCTTGTGACCTTTGTCAAGGTCATTGCTTCACAATGTCATTGCAAAAGACCCTATGGGTCAAGGACCTTTTGTTTAAGTGTTTTGCCTAATAATGGCCTTTTATAAACCATCAATGGGGGTTATGTCCCTTACATAATGGTAAAACCAATACAGTCATAATGTAACAAAGTTGCCCCTTGAAGTACTGAACATTTTTCACTGCTTAAATTTTCTGTATCTATAACCATTCAAGAATTATAGGGAAATCAAAGACATATGAAAATCTTAAATATGACCTTGACCTTTGACCTTGACCTAATTTTCTAAGTTAGGACCCAGGGGACTCAAATAAAAACATTCCAGGGTTATACGGTTAACGGTTTATGAGTTAAAAAAACATACCGACAAATTTATTCCGTAAAGGTACATAACTCCTATAAAATTTCATCGAATCGCTTCGATCCAAATTAGCCAAAAATTCCTGAGGATGTAACGAACAATTTGTAAAAAGAATTTTGTCGCTTTCTTATTTTGTTACGAAGGAGATGCACACACATGACAAACAGTGAATAGGGAGATAACTCTTACAAAGAAAATGGTTCGGCTAAGCAGGGTGAAATTTAAAAGCGCATAACCTATACGATACAATATGAAAAAAATCTAAGCGACATATTGCGAAACAAACATTTATCGCAAGAACAAAATTTGGCGGAAGAAAAAAAAAAAAAAAATAATAATAATAATAATAATAATCAGAACAAATACAATAGGCTTTCCACAGAAAAGTGGAAAGACCTAATAATATGGAAAAAACTGGAGTTGTCGTTCGTTTTACGTTGATAGGATAGATAGCACACAACCTACATTCAGTTGTAAGTGGAGGGTTAAAAAAAAGGGGGGGGCAAAAGGGGGTCTCGGGAGATTTTTTTTTTTTTTTATTAACGGAACAGAATGGTTAAAAAGGTTTTTTACAATATAAATCAATTGCTTTAAAAAAGCAATTGTAGGGGGTCTTTCCCCCTTTAAAATTAATTGAATTGGGGGTGGGGGGGGGGGGGGTGTTTGTTTGTTTGTTTGTTTGTTTGTTTGTTTGTTTGTTTCTGTATGGGGTCTATATTATTGTTACCGGAGAAGTTTCATGTTTAGTTTGGAAAGTTTTTCTTTTATTTTAGGTACAGCGCGCGCGCCACATCACGTGACACGGGTTTATAATAACGAAAAGATAGTCTTTTTATTCCTTTTTAGGTGGGGACTTTGAACAGACAACATGTATAGAGACGGAATGCACACAATGTAATTTCTTTTGTCATTGTAGGAAATTGACATTTTGATGACAGTTCACAAACAGTGCATGATTTGGATTTATTTGATCCGGTGTAACTTTAAAACACATTTATTGATTATTTTCTGATAATGTACATTTTTCAGCACCTGTTTGTAACACAGATTAGTATTTCAATCTCGGAGCGGACATTTTATTGTAGGCTTTTACTGAAATTTACGGACCTAGCAAGCAATTTTTACGGCATTGCAATTTTTTTTCTCTAGGAAAAGCTTTGAGAGATATCTGCACCAAATTTTTTTACAAACTTTTAGTACATGTATGCCCTGCTGACTGCAAATTTTGAGGTCGATTGTATTTGTAGTTTCAGAGTACATGTGGATTTTTTTTTCAGAAGTGACGCAAGAACAATATTGAATTTCAATTTTTCATGAAACATGATTGATTGATCATGAAACATGATTGATTGATCATGATCATGATTGATTGATCATGATCATGATTGATTGATCATGATCATGATTGATTGATCATGATTGATTGATTGATTGATTGATTAGTTGGTTGGTTGGTAAAACACGTTTGATAGGGCCAATTCAAACAGCGAAAAAGAAACAAAAAAGATCTTGGACCCTATATTAAACACACGAGACGGAAACATGATTGATTGATTGGTTGGTTGGTTGGTTGGTTGGTTGGTTGGTTGGTTGGTTAAACACGTTGGATAGGGCCAATTGAAACAGCGAAAAAGAAACAAAGAAGATCTTGGACCCTATATTAAACACACGAGACGAGACGGAAACTTGATTGATTGATCATGATTGATTGATTGATTGATTGATTGATTGATTGATTGATTGATTGATTGGTTGGTTTGGTTGATTGGTTGGTTGGTTGGTTGGTTGGTTGGTTGGTTAAACACGTTGGATAGGGCCAATTGAAACAGCGAAAAAGAAACAAAGAAGATCTTGGACCCTATATTAAACACACGAGACGAGACGGAAACATGATTGATTGATCATGATTGATTGATCATGATTGATTGATTGATTGATTGATTGATTGATTGATTGATTGATTGATTGATTGATTGATTGATTGATTGATTGGTTGGTTGGTTGGTTGGTTAAACACGTTGGAAAGGGTCAATTGAAACAGCGAAAAAGAAACAAAGGAGATCTTGAACCCTATATTAAACACATGAGACGGAAACATGATTGATTGATCATGATTGATTGATTGATTGATTGATTGATTGATTGATTGGTTGGTTGGTTGGTTGGTTAAACACGTTGGAAAGGGTCAATTGAAACAGCGAAAAAGAAACAAAGGAGATCTTGAACCCTATATTAAACACATGAGACGGAAACATGATTGATTGATTGATTAATCATGATCATGATTGGTTGATTGATCATGATCATGATTTGTTGATTGATCATTATTGATTGATCATGATTGGTTGGTTGGTTGGTTGGTTGGCAAACACACATAAAAATCTTCAAGTCGTGCCCCAAATCACATATGTACATGACCTTGACCTTTGACCTTGTGACCTTTGTCAAGGTCATTGCTTCACAATGTCATTGCAAAAGACCCTATGGGTCAAGGACCTTTTGTTTAAGTGTTTTGCCTAATAATGGCCTTTTATAAACCATCAATGGGGGTTATGTCCCTTACATAATGGTAAAACCAATACAGTCATAATGTAACAAAGTTGCCCCTTGAAGTACTGAACATTTTTCACTGCTTAAATTTTCTGTATCTATAACCATTCAAGAATTATAGGGAAATCAAAGACATATGAAAATCTTAAATATGACCTTGACCTTTGACCTTGACCTAATTTTCTAAGTTAGGACCCAGGGGACTCAAATAAAAACATTCCAGGGTTATACGGTTAACGGTTTATGAGTTAAAAAAACATACCGACAAATTTATTCCGTAAAGGTACATAACTCCTATAAAATTTCATCGAATCGCTTCGATCCAAATTAGCCAAAAATTCCTGAGGATGTAACGAACAATTTGTAAAAAGAATTTTGTCGCTTTCTTATTTTGTTACGAAGGAGATGCACACACATGACAAACAGTGAATAGGGAGATAACTCTTACAAAGAAAATGGTTCGGCTAAGCAGGGTGAAATTTAAAAGCGCATAACCTATACGATACAATATGAAAAAAATCTAAGCGACATATTGCGAAACAAACATTTATCGCAAGAACAAAATTTGGCGGAAGAAAAAAAAAAAAAAAATAATAATAATAATAATAATAATCAGAACAAATACAATAGGCTTTCCACAGAAAAGTGGAAAGACCTAATAATATGGAAAAAAACTGGAGTTGTCGTTCGTTTTACGTTGATAGGATAGATAGCACACAACCTACATTCAGTTGTAAGTGGAGGGTTAAAAAAAAGGGGGGGGCAAAAGGGGGTCTCGGGAGATTTTTTTTTTTTTTTATTAACGGAACAGAATGGTTAAAAAGGTTTTTTACAATATAAATCAATTGCTTTAAAAAAGCAATTGTAGGGGGTCTTTCCCCCTTTAAAATTAATTGAATTGGGGGTGGGGGGGGGGGGGGGGTGTTTGTTTGTTTGTTTGTTTGTTTGTTTGTTTGTTTGTTTCTGTATGGGGTCTATATTATTGTTACCGGAGAAGTTTCATGTTTAGTTTGGAAAGTTTTTCTTTTATTTTAGGTACAGCGCGCGCGCCACATCACGTGACACGGGTTTATAATAACGAAAAGATAGTCTTTTTATTCCTTTTTAGGTGGGGACTTTGAACAGACAACATGTATAGAGACGGAATGCACACAATGTAATTTCTTTTGTCATTGTAGGAAATTGACATTTTGATGACAGTTCACAAACAGTGCATGATTTGGATTTATTTGATCCGGTGTAACTTTAAAACACATTTATTGATTATTTTCTGATAATGTACATTTTTCAGCACCTGTTTGTAACACAGATTAGTATTTCAATCTCGGAGCGGACATTTTATTGTAGGCTTTTACTGAAATTTACGGACCTAGCAAGCAATTTTTACGGCATTGCAATTTTTTTTCTCTAGGAAAAGCTTTGAGAGATATCTGCACCAAATTTTTTTACAAACTTTTAGTACATGTATGCCCTGCTGACTGCAAATTTTGAGGTCGATTGTATTTGTAGTTTCAGAGTACATGTGGATTTTTTTTTCAGAAGTGACGCAAGAACAATATTGAATTTCAATTTTTCATGAAACATGATTGATTGATCATGAAACATGATTGATTGATCATGATCATGATTGATTGATCATGATCATGATTGATTGATCATGATTGATTGATTGATTGATTGATTAGTTGGTTGGTTGGTAAAACACGTTTGATAGGGCCAATTCAAACAGCGAAAAAGAAACAAAAAAGATCTTGGACCCTATATTAAACACACGAGACGGAAACATGATTGATTGATTGGTTGGTTGGTTGGTTGGTTGGTTGGTTGGTTGGTTGGTTAAACACGTTGGATAGGGCCAATTGAAACAGCGAAAAAGAAACAAAGAAGATCTTGGACCCTATATTAAACACACGAGACGAGACGGAAACTTGATTGATTGATCATGATTGATTGATTGATTG
>NW_027268485.1:0-28061 GCF_963676685.1 Mytilus edulis | reverse complement strand
TTTTGGCTGCCGTCATCACCAAGATAGTGAACTTGTCACTCGAACAGTGTTGTGTACCACCATCTTTCAAAGAGGCAGTTGTTCAACCACTCTTGAAAAAGGCTGGTCTAGACAAAGAGGTATTGAAAAATTATCGACCCCGTCTCGAATCTTCCGTTTGTATCCAAAGTAGTCAAAAAGGTTGTTGAGACCCGCTTTGAAAACCATCATACGACAAACTCTCTTCACGACAATGTACAATGAGCCTACCGTGCGTGTCATTTGACTGAGACAGCATTACTTCGTGTACATCATGGACATCACTGTTGCACTTGATAACAACTGTTGTGTCGTTTTACTAATACTAGACCAATCAGCTGCTTTCGATGTTAAAGATCATCCTATTCTGATAAAGTGGATGGAATACTCTTGTGGGATAACCGGTACAGCACTTAGTTTGTTGAAGTCGTATCTCAAGACGCGGACTTAACGAATGGCTATTGGTTCGTTCTTTCAGATGAGATTCGTCTCCTTTTTGGTGTTCCTCAAGAATTGGTCCTGGGACCAAAACTTTATTGCATTTTCTCAAGACCAATTGGCGAAATATGTAAACGTCATAACATGAGTTATCACTATTATTGCAGACGACACACAAGTTTATTTCATGTTCAAGCGACTTGAGGCTTGCGTAGCTGATATCAACAAGTGGATGTGCTCGAACATGTTAAAATTAAACAAGGATAATACGGAACTGATAGTATATGCTCCAAAAAACTGAGTGAAGGACCTTTCAAACTTGAATCTCAATTTTGGTGGAAACATTTACTGATCAAAGCCTTTAATATAAATTCACTTTCATGAACAGTTGCACTTATTTAAGTAATTTAATTTAAGTTATTTAAAAAAAAAAGATGTGGTATTTTTGGCAAATGAATCAATGCTATCCAAAGAGTTCAAAGGAGTAATTTATATTAACAACTATAGGCCACCATGCATACAGTCGTAAACAATGGAAAACTCATACCATATCATGCATATAGTAAGCTATAAAAAGGCCCTGATATGAAACTTGTGGAACAATTCAAACAAGAAAACTAACGGGTTTATCAGTAACAAAACAATTTACTAAAAACAAATATGAAGGACCTAACTAAATCAATAAAAAAAATATCACAGGTCCTTCACATGGCATAGGCACAGAAAGAAATTAACAGCGCTTTCTGTTTATTTGATTTTTTTTTAGATCTACAGTTTAAGGTAGCAATAGAAAATATCAAAATTTTATATGACAAACACCATGAACACATGAAAAAAGTGATTTTTGAAAATTGCTGAAGAGACAATGGTTTAGTTAAAGACATCAAAGCTGTGATATTTGAAATAATACACGTCTATAACCTATCTGAAATAATACACATCTTCAGTTGCAAATTTCCCTGAGGTGCTATCCAGCACTTTGATTTATTAAATATTTTGATGGGCATTTTTTTTTTCATGCAGAAGCCGAGAAGGTGTAAGAATAAACTAAGTTATGAACAACTTTGAGATGCTCCCTCTCAGGTTAAAACTACATTGTATTGGACTATTGTATTGATTGTCCTTAATTGACATGGACAATATATATAGGTATCTTCAACTATAGGTGAGTTAAAGGGTTTAACTGATTAAAGGATTTAACTGAGTAGAGAGAATCAAAGCAATTCAGACCTGTGTTTTCTTATTTTGCACCTTCCGCAGAAAGGGAAAAAAATGCCCATCAAAATCCCCAACAGATTATACATGTTATATCTCTCTGAACATGCTGAAACACAAAATGCATTAAACTTTTATATGTCTAGTGGATGCAGGTTTACCAACCGTGCAACGGCTGTATAGCCAGTCAAGGTCGTTAAAAACTTCCATTTGTTGTTGGATGCCAGGCATTTAAACCTTTAACAACTTGACAAGTCTGAAGTGTACTCAGAGTAGTTTTTGAGGTGTAAATACAGCCATTTTTGTCCATTTGTTATAATGAACTTTTAACTTTGAAATCTCTGTTATAAATAACTTAAAGCCTCATTTATAATTTAACGTTCATCATAATCATTATAACAAATTGTGAATAATTTAATTTTAGCAACCACCTGATTATCCAACAGGACCTCCAAATCCAGCTTCAAGGTCACCTTTTGGGGTAGGTACTTAAACTAACAAAATTTTGATTTTTGATGTTTTATAGATAATCCATGCATATGCAGGGAACATTAGGTTTGTAAAACAAAATATGTATAGTTTCTGCAGTCTAAGAAATACAAAACTAACTCTTAGTTGCCATGCGTTTTTAGTTTAGACTCAAACCTGAGAACAAGTGACTTGTTTTTCACTCCATTAACATAATATATATATAATTAACATCAACATGTCATTTTAGTTTTGAGTTACTATTTTAAAATCGTTTGCATACAATTATGTGGAACTTTAGTACATATAGTATATAAAACAGTTAAGTTTCCGTTAGAATAGGACAAAACAAATGCTTAAAAAATAAAAATTAATGATAACATTTAAAAAGGTCCATAGAAAGACACAAAATGATATCTGATTAAAAATAAATTAGCATCTCTGTCCACTGTCAACATGAAAGAACAAAATCAGGAAAAAATGTAAATTAATAATCTAAACAACAGAGTATTGGTACATCTTTAACATTCAGGGTGTGTTTGGGTCCACTGTTTAAAAGTGTTTTGTCAACCTAAAAATAACAAAAGACAAATGATATACATGTATCATCTAGCATCATATTCCATACTTTTTATGCTTTAAGGCTAAATGTCGATTTGATTCCTAAATTTTAGTACAATAGAACCCAAAACTAAGAAATTGACAATGAATTGGCAAAAAGTAATTTGGACTTTTACGGGCGGCCTGAATTTTCTTAAATTTACCGGTAATCAATAGCCAGGAATTTTTCTCAACACTAGTTTTTATGTCAAGTTGTTTGTAACTCATTTTGCTTGCCTTTTTTAAAAAAAAACATGCACATATTTTTTGTATTTTACTTATTTGTAAATAAGTACATATACATGTAACTGGCTGTAGAAAACATTTGTGAGGTATTTGTTTTACAGCTCTTACAATTGACTGTTTTGTTTATATTATTACAACTAAATATTATTTATTTTAATTGTTAGATGCCACCTGGCATGCCTGGAGGACCACCAAGATTTATGCCACCAATGGGTCCAGGAGGGCCTGATATGAATGCTCCTCCAATAATGCCACCTGTCATGCCACCAACAGGTAGTGTACTAAGTAATTAGTTATCATCCTAACAGGTAGTGTACTAAGTAATTAGTTATCATCCTAACAGGTACATGTAGTGTACTAAGTATTAGTTATCATCCTAACAGGTAGTGTACTAAGTAATTAGTTATCATCCTAACAGTAGTGTACTAAGTAATTAGTTATCATCCTAACAGGTAGTGTACTAAGTAATTAGTTATCCTCCTATTAAGGATGTCAATTACTATAAATCATGTACTGCATAGATTGTCAAAGTTGCCCTCGCATTAACCTTTTTTCATATTTTGTTCAATCAAAAATTTAAAGTAAAGATTCAAAATGTCTTCTTTAAACTTTATCATGTATGTCATGTATGTACAGTATTTAAAAAATGATGAGTTGAATAATTTCTGTCAAGTACATTTAATTTGTCACTGACAAAATGCTTCTGTGAAACAATACCATTAAATCATTTCACTATCAAAATTTGTATTCTACACCCCTATTAGTGTTATCTTAATTATTATATCAACACACTGTTACTTGTACATGTGTTTATTATAGATTTACACATTGGTTATAATACACAATAAATAATTTGTCTCATAAATTGTGCAAACTCTATCTACACTTAGATAAGATACTTTCCCTAAACATTAATGTTAGATACAGAATTTGTTAATACTATTTGTTATATTACACTTCATGAATGACTGGCGTTATATAGAAACCATTAATGACTAAATAATGTGTGTCAAAATAGAACATTTAAAGTGTAAACAAATATTTGCCTTAGTGCTGTGGTAAAAAAAACACACACACACAATAGGACTTCATACATGTACTACCCTATAGATTTAATTTAAAAACTTTATTTTTGTTTCATCTTAGGTTTCCCCAGTTCCACCTGGAGGAATGCCACCAGGGGGAATGCCACCAGGAGGATTTCCACCTGGAGGGATGCCACCAGGAATGCACCTATGTTTCCTCCAGCAGTATTGTTTATTTGATCATTTTGTTTAAAAAAAATATATGGTCACATTCCTTCACTCTTTAGCAGAATTAGACAGGTGCATATTAGCAGGTGACATTAGCTTTCATGATTTATATTGTATGTTTTCGGGGAATTGATCTCCTCATAAAGAGCTACGATTCCTAGTCAGTCATTTTTTTTTCACAGAACTAGAAAAGGGAAACACAAAATAGTGTCCATGAAAATAAGTTGGTTTTACTGCACATTGCAAATTGTGACAGGAGTTAACACCCTGTCATGACTCAATGTACATATTCAACACTAAATGGAGTTTAGTTTTTAATACGTTTATCATGTTTAAATGTTGTCCACAAAGGTATAATAAAAAAAACTTATAAATTGTTTTGCAGGAGTAAATCCCGTCGTGGCAGCTGTAGCACAGACAGGTTCAGCATCTAATTCTCCTTCATCTGGTGACGGTAAACAGGAAAAGGTAAACCTAACTTACCCCTGCTATATTTATCATGATTGCATTTATGTTCAAAGTCTGTAATATAAAAGTTTTAGTACAGTTGTGGCCTTTGAAATGCTTTTGTTTTAAATTTTAATTTCTGAAACATCACTTTTCAAAATTTGTCTTCAAAAGTTTTATGAGAAAATAATTCATAAACATTTTTATGTATAAACTTAAATTATCAATTACAATATCAATTTCTAGTCGTAATATGTTTTGTGAGGTCTGAATACTTGGCAATTGATGTGAATATAAAAAAGAAGATGTGGTATGATTGCCAATGAGACAACTGTCCACAAGAGACCAAAATGACACAGAAATTAACAACTATAGGTCACTGTACAGCCTTCAACAATGAACAAAGCCCATACCGCATAGTCAGCTATAAATGGCCCCGATATTACAATGTAAAACAATTCAAACGAGAAAACTAACAGCCTTAAGTTCATTAATTATTCCTCATTTATCAGAACAAAAGTATACAATTGTTGGCTTGTTAATAACATGTTGGTGTGCTTTTAAATTGTTGGCTTGTTAATAACATGTTGGTGTGCTTTTAAATTGTTGGGCTTGTTAATAACATGTTGGTGTGCTTTTAAATTGTTGGCTTGTTAATAACATGTTGGTGTGCTTTAAATTGTTGCTTATTAATAACATGTTGGTGTGCTTTTAAATTGTTGGCTTGTTAATAACATGTTGGTGTGCTTTTAAATTGTTGGCTTGTTAATAACATGTTGGTGTGCTTTTAAATTGTTGGCTTGTTAATAACATGTTGGTGTGCTTTTAAATTGTTGGGCTTGTTAATAACATGTTGGTGTGCTTTTAAATTGTTGGCTTGTTAATAACATGTTGGTGTGCTTTTAAATTGTTGGCTTGTTAATAACATGTTGGTGTGCTTTTAAATTGTTGGCTTGTTAATAACATGTTGGTGTGCTTTTAAATTGTTGGCTTGTTAATAACATGTTGGTGTGCTTTTAAATTGTTGGCTTGTTAATAACATGTTGGTGTGCTTTTAAATTGTTGGCTTGTTAATAACATGTTGGTGTGCTTTTAAATTGTTGGCTTGTTAATAACATGTTGGTGTGCTTTTAAATTGTTGGCTTGTTAATAACATGTTGGTGTGCTTTTAAATTGTTGGCTTGTTAATAACATGTTGGTGTGCTTTTAAATTGTTGGCTTGTTAATAACATGTTGATTTTAAATTTAGAAAAGTGTGTGGTCAGAACACAAGGCACCAGATGGCAGGACATACTATTATAACTCTGTGACAAAACATTCCAGCTGGGAGAAACCAGATGATCTTAAAACAAAGGCAGAAAGTATGATTATAGTAGTCTTAAATTGAATTAGACAAAAGCATGTCTTTATAAATGCTGTTCTCAACTCATTATTGGTGCTTTTTGTGAAAAATGAAAGACAAAGTTTTGGTTGTAGTTTAACTGGAAGAATAGAGCTCTTCACAGTTAGTTCGGCCATATTGGATAGGGGGGCAGATTTTCATAATGGAGGTAATAATGGTGTGAAAAATACGAGAACACTTCATTAAAACAGAGCAGTTGCTTAGAAACAGGCCATAGGACTTTCAACTATTTCCACCTCTTTTCAAAAAAATCTGCCCCTTATCCAATATGGCTGAACTAACCATGAACAGCCCTATTTCAACAGCTTATTTTATTTACATTCAATTCTGTTTAATCATTAAGTGACTTTTTATTTGAGATACTTAATTATTATGTCTCTGAGCTGATCAGTTTTTATTCTTCTATCGAAAAATACATTAAACATGGTAAATTAGATATAAGTTATTGACAGGGCAAGTAGAAATTATCAACTAACTCTTCATATGACTCTATGTACATTTCAGCTAAAGCTATCACAGTGTCCTTGGAAGGTATATAAATCTGATACAGGAAAAGTATATTACCACAATACAGAAACAAAAGAATCCAGATGGACTAAACCAAAAGAATTGGAAGAATTAGAAGGTAGAAACACTCATTTGATGTACAATGTAAAACATCAGCAATAATGTCTCCCTTGGCTTTTTTAAATAGACCAAGTATAAATATTTGTATGGTGATTGATCCACTCATTCATACAAACTTGCAAAAGGAATTAGCAGAGTTTGATATGAATGTTTCTTATCAAAGGTATATTTCACCAATATCTGAGAAAAAGTCTAAAAATCAGTACCATCAACTATTTTTATAGGAATTATGCCCATTTGAAATCTAATTAATATATATGTGAAAAATTGCAAATCATTGTAAGCACCCTACATTTTTGCAAGATTTTAATGGAATTTGTTTCAACAAAGTCTTGGATGAGTTCAATAATCTTTACTGATTTTTAGAGGAATTAAATTCTTAAGGAAATTTTCATTGTAAGTGATCTTATACCTTCATTTCTTGTGGGATATTTATGAATAATTTGGAAGAAAAACCAAAATATATATTGGAGTCCTTGTCCTTGGAAGTTTAAATATGTGGAACAACAGGGGAAATTGAATTCTGTTCTTTTATGAATATTATTATGACCTTTTTAATTATTATTTAATTATTATACAGTGTCTTCCCTAGAAAATTTTTGATGCATGGTGGGTTTAAGGTGAATTTGCAATGCGGCGTGTGCGTTGTTTTGTAGAATTATTTTTATTACACTATTGAAATGAATTGTGTAAGTCTGCTTAAAAACTTAACAATAATCTGCAAGACAGTCTGGAACAATACTTAACATTTTCTCAAAAGGTTAGTCTGGATTCAAAAGCTCTTTCCAAGGGCCCCTGTAGAATTTTTTTTTAAGCTCTACCAGGTTATTTTTTTACTACAGGTACATACCAGTCTTTAATGTTCTTATAAAGCCAATAATATATGTTTGAAATACCTTATATATATAGCTTGTTTCAGATTTTTAATGGAAATAATAACTACATTGAGTTTTTCAGAATTAAAATCCATTCAACCATTTCTTTTCAGACTGGTGAGCTTAATATATTTGTTATATTATGAAAAAATAACCCCCCCCCCAAAAAAACAGTCCCCCCGTTTCATTTTACAAACCCCTAGGTGTAGAGTATTAAAGTATTATCAGTTTCACCGTAAGAAATAATTAGTTTTTCATTTATAAATCTGAGCAGTTAATCAAAAGGAAATTCTTACTGTCTATAAATAGCAATGAAATGTAACTGTTTCCTGTTAAGGGGTTTTCCTAAAATTTTCCCTCCAAAAAGCACATGGCATTCAACAACTGTAAACAAAGCATTCAATTTGTGATCATGGGTTACAGCCCTTTTAATAAATTTAATTTGGATATAGATATTCAACTTAAGGTACAGTCAATCAATGTTTTCTTTTGGATTAAATAAAACTAATTTGAAAGATCAGTTTAAAAAATAAAATAATCTTTGACATCATCCATCACAACAACAGACGATCTGAAATATTCAGTGACTCATTTATTGTTTGAACTCTGCTACAGAGGTCAAAGTTATATCATTTTTCAAACCAATGATTTGTATACTATTCTCTGTTACAACTAATCAACTGCGCTTGATATATAAATAAATCAATAAATTTATCGATGTCAAACATGATTTAAAAATGTAAAATTTATGCTGCAAAAGGATTACTTTTTATGTTCAACGGAAGGCTATTTGGAAGCTGTGTGAGGCCATAATATTTATCAATAAAACAATTTGAACTCCCGAGTTCTATTATGTAATCGAAGCATTGACTGTTGTTCTATCTAATCAACGTGGTTGTAAAATCAGATCTAATAATGATTAATTATCAGTCCAGTGATTTTGAAACACCTGCCGAGTTTTGTCACTTCACATTATATTAAGATAATAAAAATTTCACACATAGCGGGATGCATGGGGCTATTATAAATGCATGGCGGCCGAATCTTATGCGTAGTGGTACCACAATGCATGAATAGCCTAGGAAAACACTGTTATATATAAAGCTTTCACCCATCTGAATTGTTCATGTTCTTCAAGGAGGATGGTAAAGGGGGATGCTTGCACGAAAAAAACGTGAAATAAGACATAATTTCACGTTGAACGTGAAATAATTTCTGTAATGAACGTTGCACGAAAAATAAATACTTTTATGTGAACCTTTTTATGACTCAATCACTGTATTCTTGTATATATTAACTCTTTGTTTTACTTGATTTTCCCGATTTAGTATACACATTAATGTTATAATTGGTTTACGGCGTTTAAAAAACGTATTTCTTGAAGATCCCTGCCAAGTTTTTTGAATTTTATTTGAAAAATACCGATCACGCAAAATAAGACTTTGAAAATCACGATGCACGTAAAATTAAATAAGCAGAACACGTTGAACGAGGCACCCGTCTTGCACGACTGAACATCAAATAAAAGTAAAAACATGTTGAACGTGAAATAAAAAACGGTGATCACGTTGCACGAAAATAACCCTCTTCAAGAGTTATACTGACATTATTATTTATTTTTTAGCTATGAGCAAACAAGACAAGTAAGTATTTATATAAAAATATTCAGATTATTTTAATTTCAATTATTTGTTAACAATGTGAATTGAATTTTTCATCTATAACAAGAATAATAATAAAGAAATTTATAAGATATATGACACATAAACAAAAACAAATAAATTTTTAGATAAAAAAATTATTGAATGAACAAGCATTATAAATCATAGTGTGATTGTAGAAAAGTCCTTATATATTACTAGTATTTTGGGAATATGTGATAATGATTTAGGTTGACAGAGTTGACTTTGGAATTTAAGTGTGACTGTTCCAGCGGGATTTGTTGCAATTGCTGTGGATTTTTGTTTTTTAAACATACTTCCAACGATATGAGGTTTTTTGTTTCGCCTAAACTAAGTCGAAATATTGAAACCTAATTTGATGTGAAAAACAGCAATTTACATGCATTTTACTGGTTAAAGAGCATTGATCTATAAACAAATATATTACCATTAAACAGCATTAACCTCTGAAACTACAAATATATTACTCATTATACAACATAGACCTATAGAATTATATGCTTATTACTCATAAAATAGCATTGAACTCTGAATTACATGCATAATACTGATTTTTGTTATGTTTTTGTACCATTAACACTATATATCCATTGAATTATAATGACATTGTATTTTGTAGGGAAAAAAATAGTAGCTTTTAAAAACACAAAATATTAAAAAGCTAAAATTAATTGAAAATGAGAATATTTCAATGTTATTGTATGTTAATAGAAATACAGGCCATGATACCACAGATTCATCAGCAAAGTCAACAACAGCACCAAACCAGCCATCAAAACCATCATCTGCCATCCAGGCAGCCATGGAAGCTACACTAGCATCTATTGAATTACCTCCTCCTAATTCTGGAATAACACAGCCAGCTGATGCTGACACAGCAGAAAGGTAGGGAGCTCTTTTATTAGACACAATTTCTATTTTAGTTCATTATGCATAAGTTTTATATAGGTGTGTTATAGCTCACAGTACCTCTTGGAGTCATTGTGATCTGTTCCATTGTTTTGCATTCTTCATTAGTAGTCTTTCTGGGTTTTTTTACAGCAGCACTATGTGAGAGCTTTGTTCTTCATTACCTTATTATGACCTAACTAAAGCTCTCAGATTTTATTTGAAAAAAACTTGTGTGAGTTTCCTTAAGCATAACACTCTTTAAACTTAACACCAGTCCTGAGACTAATAGATAAAAAAAAAAAAAAAGTTTTCACCTACTCTTAACCATGCTAGAAGTTTATGATGAAATTGTGTAATATGCAGGTAAGATTATCTATGACTTTTGTTACAGTTGACCTTTGTACTTGAGCAATTCCATTTAAATGATTGATTGTTGCTTACTTAATATCCAGAGGCAAATATTTCATGCATATTCACAACAAGCACAAAAAAACAATTTATACCAAAAGTTTGATTTTGCAAAGAAGTCAACCAGATTGAAGTGCTTAACTGCCACTAGATTCTGTAATCTTTTCTTATAACAGGCTTTGTACTGAATTGCTGCAAGGATTCTTTACAGGGAGATAGTGTTAAATTTTTTTTCAGTGATTTTAAGACACATGAAATTCTTAAATTACTTCACAGAATGGTTGTGAAATTTGTTGTTGTCTTTCAGTTCCAGTGAAAGTGAAGAAGAAAGACCAGTGAAAAAAGAACAAGCTCCACTTGTATTTAGGAATAAAAAAGAGGCGATGGAAGCATTCAAAAACCTGCTTCGTGATAAGGTAAAATATTGCAGACACGTCAGGGTCAGGGTATTTATTCTAATTCATTATTTCAAAATGTATATAGTTCATAGAAAAAAAGTATTTGTAACTTCTCAGTAAAACCAAAAGTTTTAAAAATTCTTTATCAACAATTATGTTCATCTCATCTACTGTTTTAAATGAATGGAGAGGTGATCTCTTACTATCAGACCAAGTCGATTGATTACAGTGCTAACTTTAAATAAATTTCATAGTAGTATGTATTTTAATAGGGTGTGTCGTCTACTGCATCATGGGAACAAGCTCTGAAAGTGATAGTTAATGACCCTAGATATGGAGCTCTTAAACAGCTGAACGAAAGGAAACAAGCATTCAATGAATATAAGACAAAGAGGGCAAGAGAAGAGAAGGTATGTAGAAATCTATCACAGTTGTTTAATAATAATATTTGAATAATGTTGATAGCAGGATTGATTATGTTCTCCAATTAAGTACACACCAAAAAATGGACTTTTGTGAGTTGAGTAGCAACCTATCAATTCAAACTGGTTATTCGTATTATTATGCGTTTACTTTTCTACATTGGCTAGAGGTATAGGGGAGGTTGAGATCTCATAAACATGTTTAACTTTTGAGCCTGTCCCAAGTCGATGCCTCTGGCCTTTGTTAGTCTTGTATGATTTTTAATTTTAGTTTCTTGTGTATAATTTCGGAGTTTAGTATGACGTCCATTATCACTGTACTAGTATACATATTTTTTAAGGGGCCAGCTGAAGGACTGGTGCAGGAGTTCTCGCTACATTGAAGACCCATTGGTGGCCTTCAGCTGTTGTCTGCTCTATGGTCGGGTTGTTGTCGCTTTGACACATTCCCCATTTCCTTTCTCAATTTTATGGTATTGTCTATAGTGTTTAGAAATTTTTCTTTAACATTTATATGTTGTTTCTTCATGAATTTTGATAATATATAGTTGATATTAGGGTCACAGAATTGATTTTAGATGTTATTTTAAACTCAAAAGACTTATGATAATGGTGAATATCTGACCTAAAAATTTCAGCAACAAAGTTTTCACTATTTTAAGTCAAAATAAATGTGAAACAATACAAATAAATTACCAGTGGTGCTCTTTAAAAGAGATGATTGACAAAGATGATAATCTATATTGAGAAATGTGTAACTGAATCAAAATATAGTGATATGTTGATGATAAATTAATTGGCTTTGTTTGTCATTTGGATAGGAGGAACAGAGACTTAGAGCTAAGCAGAACAAAGAAGATTTAGAGCAGTTCTTACTGAGTTGTGATAAAATGAACTCAAACATTAAATATTGGTAAACTATTAGTTCTACAGTCAAATACATTTCACTCAAACACACTTCTCATTATTGATTGCATATAAATGAACAATTGCTACTTTTGAAATTTAGAATATATTCAAGGTATGATGATAAAGACATTTTCTTATTTGTTTCTGCCACTGCATTTAATGATGCTCTCTAATGACTTTATAAAGTATTGTGTATGTCTGTCCTAAACCTGCCATATTTGAAGTAAAGGAAATGTGGTATGATTGCCAATGAGACAACTATCCATCAAGGTACAAATAAGTGGATGTAAGAAATTATAGGCAACAGTATGGCCTTCAACAATGAGATAAATTCATACCTTATAGTTCACTGAAGCAATATGGTCACATGGTTTCAAGGTTTCGGTGTTAAATGTTCCTGATAGAGAAGTTAGGTTGGAATTAAATATATTGAATTTATTTATATCTGTTCATAATAACCCATAAAACAACAATCATTTAAATACATATGCTTATGTTTATGTATGTATGTATTTGATTGAACCATAATGACACTTGACCAACTTTATATAATCATTGATGAATAAAAAATGGCATTTTATGTGTTTTTTATATCTGATCAGATTTTTGTTTTATGCTTTCAGGAAAGCAGATGACATGTTTGGTCACCTGGATGTTTGGGCCAATGTACCTGACAGAGATCGAAGGGATCTATTTGATGATGTCATACACATGCTTGCTAAGAGAGAAAAGGTGACAAAATCACACACATACATTATTTCATTACACTTAGTAATATACACTGCTACTAAACATTATATTAATATTGCTGGTGTTTTATATAGATATTTATTCTGTAGTAACCTGTATTTAATTATCAGTCAAATCAGCATCAGTAGATTAACCTAGCCTTTACTGCTCCTACTAATCATCTCATTTTACTTCTACAAAAAATACTATACAAGTCTTTTTTGCTGTTGAATAAAATAAAGATTTTTTTAAGTATGGTTAATCAAGATATTGGATCTCAATTGATCATGTGACTTGCATTGATACCACTAATCCACTATTGAATTTTGAATGCAATATTGAAATTATAAGTGTTAGAAAAATATTAATTAAACTCCATTGACTATTATTTCAAATAAACTTTTCTCAGGAAATATTAGGGGTAAGAAAAAATGAGGAAATCAATTATACCTTTTTAATTTTGTAAATCATGAATGAAAGGAATATTTTATTTGATACTTATTTTGAAAAATGAATTAAATACTTAATTTAAAGGAATTTACAAAGAAAAACTAATACTTTGTAATATCTGAAATATTCATCTTTTCGTCTTTTCCATTATCATATTGACCTTATTCATGATATTGCATTAGGGACATTTTCTCCTTATGGGTGGTGGGTAAGGCTTTGGATAGCTTACAGATTGGTGCAGATCTAAATATACAATTTAAAGTAGTTGCAAATATAAATATTTGCCATTATCAATGAATGTTTTGCATAAAATTAAGCAGTGTGACAAAAAATCAGTTATAATTGTGTATACATTAAAGGAAATGAATTTATATAAAAATAACTCTTTTTCATCAAAGAAGTCTAAAGCAGTCCAAATTATTTTGGCCTGTTTTAGTATAATGCTGTTATAGTCATTCCTCTTACAAAATTGCAAGATCTTAACTCAGTGAGAATGATTTTTTTTGTTACGGTTCAATATGCACCAATCTGTAGGTACAGAACATAAAGTTAGAGTTGCTAGAATTTATTGCATGTTTTTTTTATACCTCTGGTCTCAAGGAGGGGGATGTACTGGGTGAAAATTCTTTAAAGAAGGGGAATATGGTGGGTTCCCTCCCTTCATTTTTCTTTAACAAATTTGTCACATTTTCTCAGCAAATACATGTACATGTACATGTACCGGTAGATTCTTGATATAAAGCATAAAATTTCATTGGTTATGACGTTCCTTGTGACACTTATTTCAGTTCCTTAGTTGTTATACTTTGTTTGTTGAATGACATCGCACAATAGGACATTTTTATCAAATTTTCTCACCAACTTTAAATCATAGCTGCTTGATAAATAAGTTATTGGTTTATGCCATAACTTGTGATATAACTACACTCCTTTAATGTTGAATTGCGAAAAACCCATATATCTTTAAAATTCATGAACGAAAATAATCTCAGATTCCTGTGGTGTTAGGTGCATGTTTATTTTTATGTTGCTCTAGTATCGTATATCCATTATCTGTAATACAGACATTCAGAATAATCTTTGGAATGAACCACAATTTTGTTAGGTTGTGAGTGAAGGAAAGATAAATTTAATTCAGATTAAAGGGCACTAGCTACGAGATATATAAAAATATTTAAATATGATATCTTTGTTCAATTATTGATGAGAGTGAAGTAGTAAAATAATGGTTTGTTTTGAGCAGCCCAGTATGGTTCAATTTTGTCATATATGCTTAGAAACATGGATGATGAATTATTCACTTTCAAGTGAAAAAATTTACCTCATTGAATCTGTATTCATGTGACCTTCAATTGAATCCTTTACACGACAAATATTATACAATTCAAACTAGAAAACCAACAGCCTAATTTAATTATAAACAGAAAACATATATGATTTAGAGCAGGAAATGATAATCACCGAATATCAGGCTCCTGTACAGGCTTACACTATGTATTGACTGTATTGACCTGAGGTCAAGAGTTTCTTCTGTGTTATATGTCAGTGGTTGTTATTAAAGTCATGACACTTTGAATCTGTCATCGTTTCTATCTGAATGCAGTCCAAATAACCTGTTTATTTAATTTTCAACTACATTATTTAATTTTCAACTACATTATTTAATTTTCAACTACATTATTTAATTTTAAACCACATTAATTAATTTTCAACTACAAGTTACAATTCAAACTTTCTTTTCAGGAAGAAGCCAAAACTTTAAGAAAAAGAAATACCAAAGTGTTTGCTGAGATTTTAGACAGCATGCCTAATTTAACATACTGTACAACATGGTCTGAAGCACAGCAGATGTTACTAGATAATCCCCGGTTTACAGATGACCCAGATTTTACATAGTAAGTATTAGAACACTGTTGCTATAATTAGATTTGGGTTTAATATCCCTGATTTGCCTAGCTGTGTTCAATAGCACAATGGTGGTTAGAAGTACAGCCTACTTTCTGTTTTCTGGAATCTAAATGCTTTTTTCATCACAGATCTAGAAAAGCTTAGGGTACAAAGAAAATAAATCTTGATTTAGATAGTTCTTTCAGACTATTGTACAATTTGGAAATAAGTATGGCGTTCATTATCACTAAACTAGTATATATTTGTTTAGGGGCCAGTTGAGGGACGCCTCCGTGTGCGGGAATTTCTCGCTACATTAAAGACCTGTTGGTGACCTTCTGCTGTTGTTTTTTTTTTTCTATGGTCGGGATGTTGTCTCTTTGACACATTCCCCATTTCCATTCTCAATTTTATTTACTAATACTTTTAGATATGGATAAAGAAGATGCATTGATAGCTTTTGAGGAACACATAAGAATGTTGGAACAAGAATATGATGATGAAAAAGAACGTGAAAGACGCAGGATGAAACGACAACAAAGGAAAAATAGGGAAGGTTTTCTGGTTAGTATGATTCCATTAATATTGCAGGATTCTGATCTCATTGTGTTTTCTCGTTTGAAAAAAGGAAAAGGAACTTTATTTGTAATTTCCAGAAATCTTAATGGAGAGCGGTAAAATTCATAAGAATTTAAATTACGAATAAAAAGAGTTGTTAATAAGACATTTAGAGGTTGTGATACAGTCTTAACAAAGACATGTTTTTAGACCAGTTTCAAGATATTTAATTTTGATTCTAAAAAAATTACTGTAAATAAAGTACCATAAACTTGCTCTGAAAAGCAGTTAAATCTAAATTCCAGTATTTAATATATTTGTGTCATATGTTTTTATGCCCACCCTAGGGCATTATATTTATTCTGTCCATCTGTACTGCTTCAGTTTAAAAATTTTGGTCAAGTTGGTTTTTGATGAATTTTAACTCCAATCAACTTGAAAATGATTACACATGTGCCTTAGATATGATCTTTTCTAACTGTAATGCCAAATTAGAGTTTTTCACGGTCCATTGACATAGAAAATGATTGAGACTGGGCATCAGTGTACAACTGCACACATTCTTGTTGATCAAATATGCTGGATTTAATTTATCATGTTCATAGAATGGACCTTTATGCTTGTAGATATAATCTATCTATAAGTTACAAACGAAAACACTAAAGCATTGATTTGATTATGTGTCAGTAACTAGAATGTATCTAAATAATGTTTTGTATATTTGCCCTATTTGAAGGTATTACTGGTATGAGTTACATGAACAGGCAAACTAAATTCCATGTCTTTATGGATGGACCTGTATCCTATCATCACACAAGATGGGTCAGATTTACAAATATGTTAGGACAACCAGGTATAAACATATTGTAAAACATATTAATATTGAAGGTTAAAAAGGGATTTCAATGACAAATTTTAATAAGAAACTTAAGATTTAAATCCAATATAGCATAATAAATTAACGTTTATCTTCTAATCTTATATTGAGGTTATCACATGAAGTGTTGAATTAAGCATTACCAAAGGAAAGTTAGTTCTGTTTCTTTTATCAGACAATTTGCTTAGTGGTTCCTATGAAGTAGAAAAAAAACAGTTACTAAGTGTTAATATTTTACTCCTGACAAGACTTGTATCTTAATGATCTTCTATAGGCTTTTATGCAGAGTTATACAAAACCCAAAATCAAAAAGCCACAATTTTTTCTTTAATTCAGATAATTTGGTATCAACAAAAAATAAATGAATCCATGGTTTATTTTACATTGTAAATAGCCCTTTTCTTGGTACATCATTAAACACTCAGCAATTGCATAAAAAGATCTATTGCTAATTTATAAGTATTGAAATTATAGATTTGACACATTACAACTACAACAATATTTATATAACGGGTAATGATGATATTGTATTTTATTTGTAATTGTTGTATTTTCTTATTTGCAGGTTCCACGCCTTTAGATTTATTTAAGTTTTATGTTGAAGATTTGAAAGCAAGATTTCATGATGAAAAGAAAGTTGTTAAAGAAATATTACGAGTAAGATATATATCAGTGTTAGTAATGTATATGTTATAAGACAAAGAATAGCTGTAAGCACTAAATTCCTCAATGGACAAGTTGCAAGATTTTACAAATGTTAACTTTATGATTTCAAAATAATTCTACAGATAGTGTACATAATATATATTTTCAATTTCTGGTTGTAATTCTTTCATACAAGAATAGATATAACTTTTTTCCACTTGTGTAATGACTTGACCTCATTTTCATGCTTCAAAGATTTATGCTAAAGTTTTTTGATAGGTCAGTTAAGTATAAGTGAAGCATATTTTGATCATAGAATTAATACAAGATGTCCATAGCTGTCTGACAGGATTGACCTAACTTTGACCTCTACAAATTTGCTGAATGTAACCTTGATTGTTCAAGAATGCAATCTGTGTATGTTCATCTTCAAAAAACTTTAATACAGTAGTATTTTTAGAATGTATAGAATTATTGTAACCATCATTGTTTCTATTTGATGTTTTAGGACAAAGGTTTTAGCATTGATCTGACCACATCATTTGAAGATCTGGCCTATGTTATAGCTGAGGATAAAAGAGCAATTGGTTTGGATTCTGGCAATATCAAACTCACATATAACAGTGTAAGTTTTTAACTGGAAAAATATTTAGAATTTACTGATTCTGACACTGATAAATCTTTTCTTGGTTGCAATAAATTTTATCGCAGGAATGCTATAGCTGCTCCAACTATAAGCTTAATTTTTAAGACAAAAGTTCTATATAACCTTGGAACGGTATATATATAAACGGGAAATGAATCTGATAGGCTTTTCTATATAAAATTGATAAAATCTCGAAATTTACGAAACTTCGCAAGATTTATTAAATTTGGTAGTGTCTGATTGAAAAAAGTATCAGAAGTACTCAATAAATTAACCACATTATTCTAATTCTAAATAAATACAAGTTTGGTCATAAAGTTGATATATTTTGTCATATGAAATGACCAAAATAAATGTGATTTATTTTATGTAAAATGTTTTTTAATATCTTTTTTGTATTACCCTGTTTGGCTGTTTGCATTCTGTAACTTTCTGATAAAATGAATGCAATTATTATAAATTTGAAGCATCAGATTATAAGTTCAATACACTGGCATCACTTTAAAACTTAGTTTGACTGACATTTTATTGATATTATCAGGTATTATTATGATAATAGCGAGTACTTTTTTAACGCATGTCTGTTTTCTTATTATGTCTTTTATTAACTATGACCTGACGAAGAAATCGGCTACAATTAGGTAGTTTCAAGTCCCGTCAATATATATGTTTCTGATATAATAGAACAATAAATTCATGTAAACAATACCATTTTGTAAAATGTTTAGAATTGATGAAGAATTCAAAGTATTTTTTTATTTTTACCTTTGTTTGACAAAGATTTAGTAGTAGAATAATATGCAATGATAAATACTTTATTAGAAAAAAAAATCAAATTTTGGTGAGTATAGTTAGAAACTTAATAAACATGGAAGTATTATTCTTTATAAATATTTTGTAAAATTATAGCTAATAGAAAAAGCAGAGGCACGAGAGAAAGAAAGACTGAAAGAAGAAGGCAAGAAAGGTGAGTTACATCTTTACTAGCTTCAAAAACTTAAAAATTTTAATTCTGTTTATAAACTGTCCAATTACATCTTATTTACCCAATTTTATGTCATAAAACTATGTCAGATTTGGGCCTCTTGTCACGCTTCAGTGATTCCCTATATAGCCAACCAAAAATTTTCCACAAAAATGTTTTACATTTGATAAAGTAAGCCTATATTTTCCTACAGTTTTAAACTTAATGTTATGTCAGAAAATAAAGTTATTCACTAAACTTCATGTATAATGATGTCAAAAACTGATGTTATAAATACACTGTATACCACCATCTTAGATTGTCAAATAGCAAATAGGTCTATTCCTTTGATTACATCTGACAATTTTGAGACAGATTGTGGCAATTATTGGGCAAGTCTCTTTACTCGAATAAAGAAAAAAATATTGATTAATTGCACTTTTAGACTGATTTATTAAAAACCTAATATTTGCATTTGTTTGAATCAAATTGTCAACCTAGCCTAGAGGGGTCCCGAATGACAACCGAATGGTTTAAGAGTCCTGATGATTAATCCATTGTCATCTCGGCATATGCCACGAATAGCAGGGGCGACCGGTGTAAGTCATTGCAGCATATGCCGTGTATAGCGTTGAAAGGGTTAAGAAGAGATTACTCAAATAGTAAAATTGGAAATGATAGAGAAATTTTCATTTTTTTTTCTTGTAGCAAGAAAACAAGGTTGGTAACACCATTTTTTCTTTTATTTTTAAAAACTTACATTGTCATATTTTATTTTTGTTTTTTTTATGAACAATCTTTGGAAATTTCATCAATTTTGAACTACTTGTGTGATTGATATGTTCATAATTATATGAATTAACTGTTAACAAAACTTTGAATTTTTGAAATACTAAGGCTTTTCTACCTCAGGAATAGATTACCTTAGCTTAATTTGGCTAAACTTTTTGGATTTTTTTTTTGTCCTTGAACCACTTCAATTTCGTACTTTATTTGGCCTTTTTAACTTTTTTTGATTCGATGGTCACTGATGAGTCTTTTGTAGAGGAAAAATGTGTCTGGCTTCAATATAAAATTTCTATTCTGATATCTATGATGAGTTTAATTATGCACATACTTTTGATTGTAATTTTGTAAACAGCATGGAAAAATCTATTTTATGGCCAAGTATAAGAAAACTCTATTTAAGGAAATATATATACCAATAATCCACCATATGTTGTTCAATGCTAGACATTGCAAAAATACATAATATAAAAGTGTTAGCCAAATTTTCACTTGTTGATAACGGTTTTAAAGAATGAGTCTAAGGTTCAATTGACATTTTGAGATGTTTTTATTTTGAAAGATTAATTCAAAAACATATTGATATTAACCATTGTTAACAAAATAAAAATATCGCAAAAATAAGTGGAAACAATAATTCTGAATTTACAGTAGTCTTTATATTTTGACTTGTATATTCACAGCAGTAATTTATTTAAGTAATGACTAATATTTTTTCTGTCTATGAAGAAATAACTTAAAAAATGTGGTGCACACTGAATAACGCGTGTAGTGGGTTATTTAACAGTGTGCACCACATTTGTTATGTTATTTCAAATAGACTGACATAATACTACAGTTATTTCTTATAATTTAATTCTAAATTCCATTTTAAACCGGCGTTAATCATGAAAAACTTTGATGACGTCATGGTCACATGACAAAATTGTGTCCTATGATATGATAAACAAAACAACGTCAGCCAATCAGAAGACGTGTTACATCCAAAATTGAATTATTCTTTAATTATTTAAACTTGTTTATTCACAGCAGCAATATATTTCTTTTATCTTTTAAACAGTTGAGAAAAATAGAGAGTTCATTTAGAAACCTGTTAAAATCTGGTCCAGCACAGATTGATGAAACTTCAAGATGGAAGATGTGAGTAGCTTATACAATGAATTGTGAACCGGAATAAAACTATACACATGTTTCTACTCTGTCACTTTACTATTTCATGTTGTAAATTAAACCAAAAAAAATTTAAAACTACTGAAGTAATAATTTATTCTGTATTTTAAGAAAGTGCACAAACGAACATTGCTTAACTGTTACTGTGAGCTATTAAAAATGGTGAGAAGGGTATTAATTTGTAGTTATTAATGAATTTTATGATTTACTTCTAAAACATGTCTATATTTTTAATAAAATCTTGATTTAAGGTTGCTATTACTTAATTTACTTCACTTCACTTCAGTTTCAAATGTTGAACAATTGCTAATGCTGGGTAGAGATTCTTTTTTGTAAAAGTTGAAAATTATAATTAAAAATATAATGTTTATATGCCAGTTTCAGACATATATTCTAATATAATGTTGCTACTGTCTCTGGGATCTTGTCTTATTACAACTCCAATATGCTTTAATTTATCCTTTCAAATTTTTATACAATATTAGTTCTATGAAGACTAGCAACCATTCTGTTACAATAATATGTCTAATAATAACTTTTGTATACCTCATTAATACTTAAGAAGTGTTTGGTTTTGTTGCATTGAATAAGAGCAGTGGTAAACATTAAACATTATATAATTTATTTGTAGGTTAGGGAGAAATTAGAGAAGGACTCGCCTATCAAGCTGTGACAGTGGAGTCTGAAAGGATTCGATTGTTTAGAGAATATCAACAAATTCTAGAGGAATCATGTAGTCATCATCATTCAAGAAAGAAAAAGACAAAAAAAACATAAAACTAGACGTTCACGGTCAAAATCCAAATCAGTGAGTAAAGTATGCATAAGTTCCTTTTTATACAAAGAAATATAGAACATGAATAATTGGGTTTAAATGGTACCATACTCTAAAAGAGTTACCACTTTTCCTCATTCTCTGAAACAAGAAAAAAGATAGGTGATTTATTTATATGTGAGAATATGAGAATAAGGCTTAAATGCATCCAGTGACATGAGCATGTCTGAAACAGCTACCAAGATCATATCAACTAGGAGGTAAATTAGGCTATTGTACCTGAATGGGTCAATCTGATGGGTGATCATAGAAACGCCTAATATTGCCTTACATTTCTGTACTGTACTAGCCTCAATGCAATGATTTGAATTTCAGCAAAGTGAATCTGAAGCAGAAACTGTAGCATCTTCCTCCAGACACAGAAAGAAGAAAAAAAGAAAGAAAACACAGATCAGAATCCCGATCAAGGTCACCCAGTAACATCTCTGAATCAGGTAAATTCTTTTTTCAAATTCTAACCTATGCCTCTGAATCATGTATATGCTTGAACAAATTCTAGTTGCTTCTCTGAATCAGGTATATTCTTGTTATTGAATATTGTATTTTTTGTCAATTTCATTGTGCTCTGCATCCAGTTTTCAGTTATAGTTTACATTAACTAAATAAACTAATGTTTGAAATTAACTTCCTTTAAGAACAGTTATAAACAACACTGGTATTTTCTTGGTTAAGTGGCACTGTTATTTACATTAGTTCTTTTATTTATAACTTAAAGTAAAAACTCTGAAATTAACCATAAAAAGTCAGTCTCTCATTTCTTTTTGTGACATAGTTGTAATATCACAATAATTATTCTTTTTCATTTGATTAGACAAACTTGACCTGATCAAATTGTGTCTTGATGGGTGTCAATGAATAAAGATATATTTCATCAAACTTTTGTAATTGCATGGTTATTTGTACTCACTTTTAACATGTGATGAAATTTAGGATACATGAGCAGGAGAGAAGACGTTTCTGTCTCTCAAAGCAGTGTTAAATGTGAGTACATAACAGGGATAAAGCATGATTGTTGGGATATGTTTTGTTAAGCTACACAGTATTTACTGAATTTTATCCAGATCCTCCAGCTGATTGAGATTAGAAACTATGTTTACTTTCAATGTTACAAACAGGTATTAGGATTTCTTAAAAAAATGTTTTTAGAACAACTGTATTTGGCAAAACTTTTAGGAATTTTTGGTCCTCAAATTTTGTACTTTATTTGGCCTTTTAAACTATTTTAGATTCAAGCAACACAGATGAGTCTTATGTAGACAAACCATGCGTCTTGCGCAAATACAAAATTTCATTCCTGGTACATGTATCTATGATTATTTTATCCACAACTGTAATGTTTGTCAGAATTTAGTGTCCACAGGTTTCAGGTTTTTGCACGGTTTAGGTTCCACAGGGTTTTATTTTACAAGTTTGTTAAGTAAATTGACATCTTTATAACATTTCATTGTTTATAAAAGTAAAATTAAATATCATCTATTTGAATGAAAATTTTCTTAACATTGGATCGTCAAAAAATTATTTCCTTTTTAGAGAAATGAGTTTTTTATTTTGTTTAAAAAGTACATCATTTGCTCAAGAGCCAGATTATTTTGTTTTTTGTTTTTTTTAGAATTTTGCTAGTTTATTTGTACAGCTCAAAGGTATTGGACACATATTAGTAGTAAACTTAGTTTATTGTTTTTATTTTTTAATTAACTGAAATCCTTACCAGATCTTGTCCGTATCTCTTTCAAATGTAAGTAATAAAAATTATTAAATGTCAGAAAAGATGTGGATAAAAGACAGTGAAATAATTTGTGTTTTTATCCAAACTGTTCAATTTCCTGTTGCTTATATAATGGTTATTTGCATGTTTTGAAATATGGGTCTCCATCCTATACATGTAGTGGCTAGAATCAAATAATGTTTCCTGTCCAAAAAGTTTGAATATAAAATTTGAAATGAATATAAAAATAAGAAGATGTGATGCGATTGCCACTGAGTCAACTCTCCATCAGAAATCAAATGATTTAGGAGTTCATTAGCAATTATAGGTTACTGTACAGCCTTCAACAATGAGCAAATCCTTACTACTTAGCAAGCTAATAAAGGGTCAGAAATGAGAAATATAAAACTCAAAATGAGAAATGTTACTGCCAGATATATGTTCAAAACAAGGAACAAAAACATTTATGATCTATGTTAGTGGGCCTCAATCCTCCCACTTAACATGGGAAAGTTGTGCAACAGACCAAAACAAGAACAAACTGTACTTAATAATAAATGATAAATAACAACAGACATCGACCACTCAATTACAGGCTCCTGACTTGGGACAGGCACTTACAAAATGTGGTGAAACATGTTTGCTGGCCCTACCCGTAACCTTGGACTTCCGTATGACAGCAGCACAAAATAACAAACAAGATAAATCAGTTGAAAAGAGCTTATCTCTTCAGATTGATACAAAGCAGAAAAACATCTAATAAAAACACAGACCGAACGTGGCAGGATATTTAAAAACATCCATAATAAACAAAAACAAAAAAGATGTAGTACAGATCTTAGAGTACTCACAGTAACTGAAAGCTAGTTCAAAGCCTATTACAACTAACAAAACAAAATTTGTTTCTAGGAATAAAATATCAATCAGTACACATCCAACAATGTTCTCTGTATAATATCAATGTAAGAGGTGAAAAGTGAGGGTGACCATCAACATAGAGTGGTTTTAATGAATGGTATTAGGTGTCCTGTAATGAATTTGTTCATGAAAGCAGGAAAATAATAATTAACATAAAACAGGAACAGTTAGTGACAATCAAACATGTAAAAGTGTACATTTTGGAAAGATTTTCTCTTTTTATACTTATAGATCATGAAAGGGATGACAGTAAAAAGAAACACAAAAAGAAGTCTAAAAAGAAGAAACATGTATCAAAGATCTGTAAGTTATAACATCTGAGTGTGTTCTGTAGATTCACTAATTAGTTTGATGTATTAATAATGGGAGAAAGGATGATCTTTATATTAAACTAACATGTAACCTTTTGCTTATAGTATACCAACAGTTACATTGACAGCTATACTATTGACAATTCTGTATAATATAAACACATTAGTTGTTTCCTGGAACAGCTCTGTATAATAACAAAATTCAGCTGACTGGTTAATTTCATTTAAAATTCATTAAGCAGTTTGTCATTTAGTTCCATTCATCTGATTTTGCCTTCATAGTATGATGTACTATCTTATATCTATCTTACATGTGGTGCCTTGACAGTCCTCAAGTAAGGACTTAGTTTATTACTACACCAGACAGTAAATATTGTAACCTTAAATATTGATAAGTTGATCCATTGACAAGAAGACAATAGATAGATAATCATATTGATAGTTTGACATAAAAATGCATTGGGGCATTGACAGATTAACAAATTGACATAAGATGTTCTAACCTAACTATTATTAAATAACAGTTAGTAGAAGCAGACTATATAAAGATATTTCTATACCCCCAGTCACCTCTTTGGGTCACATCATACATTATTACAGGTTAGCACTAATTAATTATGTCACATGATTAGAATCTGAATGTCAAAGGCTTTTTTTTTTTTTTTTTTCCTTCCATGTTAATTTTTTCAACGTTGAGGTTGCGAATTTAATTGATGGCTCTTCTGCTTTGACATATTTATAATATTTGTAGCCATCTAAATCAAGTTTGAGCGGTGGTGAAGAACATTCAAAGAAAAAGAAAAAAAGACAAAAATGAGCAGGAAACACGAAAAGAAAAGGTTGCAAGATATTCATATTTAAGTCTTCACTTTGTCCTTAGTAGAAAAGTCTCTATTTACTATAGATATATCTTAGAAGCAGGCAGTTTCTTATTGACCTATCTTTTTGAAAGGATATGTTGTTTTAAATTCGATCTTAAAAACAGGATAGCAACATGTTCCTTATGGTGGATAGTAGCCTGATTGGCAATCATACCAAATGTCCATAGTTATACATGTAGATCAATCACCTTGGCAAGACTTATGGGACTTTGGCAATATATTAGCCTAGTGTAGCATAATGAAACCATGTGAATGCTACACCTATCAGATGATTTGCCTGAAAGTGTTTAGAATATCTTTATTTGCATTTTGCCCTTCTATTTTGCCATGTTTATTAGAATTTGACTATATTAGGCCTTTTAAATGAATGCAATTCTTCAGTGACATTTTTGCCCAAAAAGTTCATACTGAGTGGTTTTGTTTGTCATCATCTTAAGTGGACCATAATATAATGACAGTTTGATAAGAAGATGTTTGTTATAGGATGTTGAATTTTTAAAAGCCTATTGTAGCATAATAAGTCCTCCTCTGAGTCTGTATGTCCAAAATACTTAGTACAATTGTTTGTCATCATGTATATTTCACCAAACTATACCCCTTTTTTCCGTTTAGCTTTTTTTTAAATTATAGGATTTTTTAGTCCTACTGAGACCTTTTGTGCTTCTATCTTTCATATTAAGTAGAATTGTCACTGTGTGAATTATTAGTTATCATGTGCACTTTTCTATACTGCAATATTGATTGAATGATTTTGACAACAGTTTAAGAAATGTTACATTTAATTTTTATTTTCAGCCTTACACTCTTTGAGATTTTGATAACTATCATGTACTAGTAATGTACCTATAATTGCTTACATCCACTTTATTTGAATGTTGGTGGATAGTTGTCTCGCTGGCAATCATACCTCATCTCGTTATTTTTATATACATAAGTTATTTTCAAAAAAGCATATAGGACAAGTTGTACAGCAATGCCAAAATGAACATAACAGTAGTCATCTACGACACAGATGCTAGTATTCCCTTTAAAATGAACAATGTCATAACTGTGTATGTAAAACTTTTGAAGAGAGGATCTCAATTTTGGTGCTAAGAACCCTTGAATCAATAGAAAGGAAGTCATGATGGTAATAGAAAGTTAAAAATATTGTATTTACTGAGAGATATGTATTCCATGCACTGCTTGAGTGCTGCTACAGGAAAATAAAATTTCACAATGAGAAAATTTATCTCTTTATATAGTCATGAAGCTTAGTTCTATTCATTTAATGATTACTTTCTATTTCTAGTTTGTAAGTTATTAAGCACACCTAATAAATCTGAAAATTGAAGGTAAATTAACTGCCATTGTTATTCTAATAGTATGCAAGTAATATTATTTGTTTTTCAGGCCAATGATTGGGCGTCGTCAGGTAGTGATGAAGGAGAGTTAGAGAAGAAGAGAAGACTTTTGTTACAACAGTTAGAGGCTGATGCTTGAACAATTTCAATGATGTGCCACAGTATATGGCAAGAAGTCTGAAAAACAGTGTGGCAATGATTTTAGAATTGAACTTAATTGTGTTCAGATTAATATCTATTGATAATAGATGAGACAGTTTTATGTACATCATCATCATCAATCACATATTGTCATTAAATTATCATCAATGTATTAGGTTTGTTTTGTTGATGTCATTCATCTTTCATATATTGTGTACAGCTTGTAAATGGCTTTAAATTAAGAATTTGTAGCATACAGAAAAATCTGTATAATCAGGTTATGTAAAGAATCTCAGGCATGTTAACAAATAACTCCAATTTTTATACACCACCAACTATTAAAAATAGTTGACTTCATTTTTAGTCGTTTGTGCAAGGAATGTGGAAGGTGAGACTACCGTCTGTTTCTGGTTATCAGTATTGTAAACTTGTCAAATGTTGAAATGGACATTGTTATTTTGGTAGTCAAAATTACAATTTTACACCAGCAGAACCAGTTGCAGGCAAAAAACACTTGAGGAATCTATTAGAAATTGTTCTTGTCAATCATGTAAATAAACAATAATTTGGAAGGCAATAAAACAATAAAATAGTTGAGTCTTAAAAATTATATATGTTTTATATGACAATTTGATTATTTTTTATTCATTAAATATGTATTTCTATACTTAAAACTTGAATTAAACAGAACAGTATTTCAGACACTTTTATTGTACCCTGCACTAGACACATGTGGTATGGAGCATATTACTCGTCAGTCATTTAGATTTATATCCTGTGAAAATACTTTTATTTGTGGGTATAAATTTTCGTGGTTTAAACAGAAGTTACATGTTCATTGGTTTTTTAATTCTTAGGTAAAGTTTTGTGAAAAAAATCAAGTGAAGAAAGTGAAGCCATACAAGTGGAAGTTATT
>NW_027268484.1:0-32587 GCF_963676685.1 Mytilus edulis | reverse complement strand
ATATAAAAATTTCGTATATTATATTCCCGTGAAGCAATTAAAATAAGAAAACAAAACGTGAACCTCGTTGGCAGTTTGATTGTCCGTCTGGTATATTTCGTCCCTCTTTTTTTTGATCTATTAATATATAGATATCCATGATTTATCCTCATTCTGTACATGGGATTTGGAAAACTGACATGTATTCTCAGAGCATGTATTCTTTTAACTTTGGACCTCAATCAAAATATTTCCATAGCTTAACTCACCTGGGTCTTTAGGTCCAGGAAAACTTATGCAATTGCCTATCATTTGTACCTAGTGTGGATAAAAGCTTAGCCGTAGGAGTTTTGTATGAATTAAAAGAGAATGGAAAAATCAGCCTACCCACCTTTGGACATCAATTAAAAAAGTTCCTTGAATTTATCCACCCGGGTCTTAAAGTCCAGATAACCTTAAGCAATTGCCTATCTTTTGTACCAAAGGTGGACAAAACCTTTGTCGTCGGGAATTTTAAATGAATTAAAGAAGGGAGTTGCTATGGACACCCTACCCCAACTTTGGACCTCAATTGAAAAACGTTCCATAACTTAACCCACCCGGGTCTTTTGGTTCATGCAACCTTATGCAATATCCACTATCAGTTGTACCTTATGTGGACAAAACCTTTGCCACAGGGATTTTTTTTATAAATTAAAGAGGGGAGGTGGTAGGGTCCCCGTACCCCAAATTGGCACCACAATTAAAAACGTTTAAAACACTTTACCCATCTTGGTCGTTGGGTCCAAACAACCTCTGTACTTATTGTTGACAAAAGCTTTGCCGTAGGGAACTTTTGATAAATTAAAGGAGGGAGTTGGTAGGGGCACACTACCTAAACTTTTAACCTCAATCAAAAACGTTTATAAACCTTACCCACCTTGGTCTTTGGGTCCAGACAACCTTAAACAAAATTCCTATCATTTGAACTAAGTGTGGACAAAACCTTTCCTGTAGGGATTTTTTTTATGAATTGCAGAATAGATGAGGTGGTGTCCACCCTTCCATAACTTTGGACCTAAATTAAAATAGTCCCACCTTTTACCACCTGGGGGTTCGGACAAAGCAACCCGATGATAGGCAATTGGCTATTATTGGTACCATGTGTGGATAAAGGGTTATCATAAGCTTGACTGCACGCGGGAGGATAAAGTCATGAAACTTTTTAATTAAGGTCCAAAGTTATGAAAGGGTGATTTTTCCATCCCCTTCTTTAGTTTATAAAAAGGGAAGTGGTAGGGATACCCTGCCCCAACTTTGGAGCTCAATTCAAAAAGTTCCGTACTTTTACGCACCTGGGTCTTTGGGTTCAGGCAACCTAAGGCAGTTGCCTATTATTTGTAAAACTATTTATCACTGTAAACAAAAGCTTTGTCGTAGGGAATTTTTAATGAAGGAAAGAAGGGAGGTAGTAGGGTCACCCTACCAACTTTGGACCTCAATCAAAAAAGTTCCATATGAATACCCACCTAGGTCTTCACTCCTGGTCACTTTAAGAAATTGCCTATCATAAGTACCAAGTGTGGACAAAAGCTTTCCATAGGCAAATTTTGATGAATTAAAGAACGGGGTTGGAAAAGTCAGCCGACCTAAAATTTGGACATTATCAAAAAAGTTCTATAACTTCACTCACCTGGGTCTCCTGGTAACTTTGATAACTATTTACACCACTGGGTCGATGCCTCTGCTGTTGGACGTTTCGTCCCCGAGGGTATCACCAGCCCAGTAGTCAGCAGTTCGGTGTTGACATGAATATCAATTATGTGGTCATTTTTATAAATTTCTTGTTTACAAAACTTTGAATTTTTCGAAAAACTAAGGATTTTCTTATCCCAGGCAAAGATTACCTTAGCTGTATTCGGCACAATTTTTTGGAATTTGGATTCTCAATACTCTTCAACTTTGTTTTTGTTTGGCTTTATAACTATTTTGATATGAGCGTCACTGATGAGTCTTATGTAGAAGAAACGCGCGTCTGGCGTACCAATCATTTGTACCTAGTTAGACAAAAGCTTAGCCGTAGGGATTGCTTTAATAAATTAAAGAAAAGGGATGTAAAGGTCAGCCGACATCAAATTCGGATCTCAATAAAAAAAAGTTCCATAACTTTAAACACCTGGTTCTTAAGGTCCAGGCAACTTTATGCTTATGCCTATCATTTGGTACCTAGTGTGGACAAAAGCTTAGCCGTAGAAAATCTTTAAAGAACTCAAGAACGGAGGTGGTAGGGTCACCTTACCCTAACTTTGGACATCAATTAAAGCATTCTATAATTTTTAACAACCTGGGTCTGCTGGTCCGGGCAACCTTGGGGTAATTGCCTATCATTCTTACCTGGTATGGACAAAAGCTAACGGTAGGATTTTTTTATGAATTAAAGAAGGGGGATTGAAAAGTCAGTCTACCCCATCAAGTTTCATAAATTAAACCACCTGGGTCTTTAAGTCAATGCAACTTTATGCAATTGCCAATCATTTGTACCTAGTATGGACAAAAAGCATAGCCGTAGGGATTGTTGTACATGTGAAGCCATAGATGAAATTCCGGACCAGTTTAGGGTTAATAACTTCAAGTCAAGAAGTCAAATCAAGCTGTGAATAATTTCCGCTCTAGATAAGCAAATACAGTTCGGTGTGAGCCAAGGCTCCATGTTAAAGACCATTCTTTGGCCCATTATGTTCTACTTCTATAAATTGTTATTCGGATGGAGAGTTGTCTCATTGGCACTCATATCACATCTCCCTATAATATATAATCATAAACCTATAGCTGTACAATGTAACTTATGGGAGTGCAACCCGAGTATAAATCTCAATAACCGAAAATTATACCATAGCTATCCATGGTATAATTTTCACAATTATACCATGGTTTTGTTGTTTAGGAATTCAAAAGAAAAAAATGTCAAGACCTGGCCGCGGCCGCCTGAATTTTTTGATAGAAACAACAAAGTCAGTGTGGGGCCACTAAGCTAAACTGCCCACTTTGCACCAGCTGAAACAAATGATTGCTTAGGGTGGGAATCGAACCCACATACACCAACTCTGTTGTCCTATATTTTAAATTGACCAAGATTCTCTCCCAGAACCAACAAATAGAGTTTAATCAAAGAGCTGAAAGCTCTGAGGAAAAATGACGCCACTGTCTCTAATATTGGTATAATTTTTATGCAAGTCTTGATTTTCACATACCGTAATTAGTTTAACAATGCAGCATGTCTCGTAAGCATACAATTGATATTTGTATATGTGTGTGTGTGAAGTGAAGATGACAACTGGCTGTTTTTTTAAAGACAAATGAATAGGTCAAGACTACCTGAATTGTTCAAATAAATACCGTAGAAAGGCTTGTATATTTCTCACTGGTACATATTCAGAACCCCCTTCTCCCCACAAAAGTTTTAGGTAAATAATCGTTTTGTTACTGTTATCAAAGGTCTAATGAAACTCAGGTAATTTCAAAGAATTGTAGTCAAACCGCACCTGGTTAAATTCGCACCCGGTATAGTCAAATCGGCACCTGTTTAAATCGACACCTGATATAGTCAATTCGTCACCCATGTTAAACATATATTTTTAACAGTGTTTTCAGCAAAAAGAGTAAAAATAAGAAAGGGGTTGCCAGAATTTTGTTCAGTATTTAAGCAAAAAGATATAAATACCTTAGGAAGGGATTGTCCAAAAATATTAACTTTCACATTTTTGGGGGTTCATGTACATTTTGTATATATTTATTTTTCTGAACTATTTTATCAATTGAATGGAAAATATTATAACAAATATTATTGGATGCCGAATTGACTTGAAATAGGTGCCGATTTGACTAGATGCCGATTTAACCAGGTGCCGATTTGACTTGTATATTTCAAATCCTCTGCGATCGTTTGCCGTATTTTCTTGAGAAAAGCTGTTTTCCATCATCAAACAGAAGTAGAAACTGCGTAAAAATGATTCTAAAACGCGTCATGATTGTTAAAATAAGTTTAATTCACTTAAAAAACAATTTTGAAACTTGCGATGTTTAAACAGGAAGTTTAAAAAGCACGTGTTAAAGAAGAAATTAACCGTTGAAAGTCGAATCCGTACATAACAGATATCACTATAATACGACTTTGAAAGTAAAACAGTTCCATCCTCTTGTAAAAAAGTCTTTATTATACCTATCACATTAATGTTTGAAGGGTCTTAAGCTTATACAAACCACACAAGTCGGTATGAAACACCAAAACGGAAATGAACAATAACCGATTACGTTTTGTAGTTTACAAATTCTAAGCTGGTTTACGGTTGTCTTTTTTACTATGTTTGGATCGTTTCAATCTAGCAGATACCAGTTTATTTCAAATGCATTGAAAACAAACGAGAAATTTGTAATGAAAGGTTTAGTTTTTTATATTAATCAGTTTTAATTTGATATTAAATAGAAATAACTTATTAATATGGATGAGTTAAAATTACTAGTTTGAAAAATGATGAGAGTGCCCTCTACAATATCAATGATGGCGGAACGAAAACAACCACCTCGCCGCGAAATTGAACCTGTTCTCATATGTCTTGCTTATTGTACTCTATAGTCCGCACCCCCTCTGGAAGGTCCAATTTTGGTGAATAAAACCGCGGACTATACAAGTCTTTCTTTTTTTACATGTGGTATATAAGGTGTATCAAATCCTCATGTGTTACACCCACCAGGGTACATGTGGTAAATAAGGTGTATAACATCTTCCTATGTTACATCAACCAGGACACATGTGGTAAATAAGGTGTATAACATCTTCCTGTGTTACATCAACCATGGTACATGTGGTATATAAGGTGTATAATATTCTCCTGTGTTTCATCAACCAGGACACATGTGGTATATAAGGTGTATAACAGCCTCCTGTGTTACATCAACCAGAGTACATTTGGTATATAAGGTGTATAACATCCTCCTGTGTGACATCAACCAAGGTACATGAGGTATATAAGGTGTATAAAATCTTCCTGTTTTACACCCACCAGGGTACATGTGGTATATAAGGTGTATCAAATCCTCATGTGTTACACCCACCAGGGTACATGTGGTAAATAAGGTGTATAACATCTTCCTATGTTACATCAACCAGGACACATGTGGTAAATAAGGTGTATAACATCTTCCTGTGTTACATCAACCATGGTACATGTGGTATATAAGGTGTATAATATTCTCCTGTGTTTCATCAACCAGGACACATGTGGTATATAAGGTGTATAACAGCCTCCTGTGTTACATCAACCAGAGTACATTTGGTATATAAGGTGTATAACATCCTCCTGTGTGACATCAACCAAGGTACATGAGGTATATAAGGTGTATAAAATCTTCCTGTTTTACACCCACCAGGGTACATGTGGTATATAAGGTGTATAACATCCTCCTGTGTGACATCAATCATGGTATATGTGGTATATAAGGTGTATAACATCCTCCTGTGTTACATCAACCAGGTTACATGTGGTATGTAAGGTGTATAACAGCCTCCTGTGTTACATCAACCATGGTACATGTGGTATATACGGTGTATAACATCCTCCTGTGTTACATCAACCATGGTTCATGTAGTATATAAGGTGTATAACATCCTCCTGTGTTACATCAACCATGGTACATGTGGTAAATAAGGTGTATAACATCCTACTGTGTTACACCCACCAGGGTACATGTGGTATATAAGGTGTATCACATCCTCATGTGTTACACCCACCAGGGTACATGTGGTAAATAAGGTGTATAACATCTTCCTGTATTACATCAACAAGGACACATGTGGTAAATAAGGTGTATAACATCTTCCTGTGTGACATCAACCAGGGTACATGTGGTATATAAGGTGTATAACATCCTTCTGTGTTACATCAACCAGTGTACATGTGGTAAGGTGTATAACACCCTCCTGTGTTACATCAACCATGGTACATGTGGTAAATAAGGTGTATAACATCCTACTGTGTTACACCCACCAGGGTACATGTGGTATATAAGGTGTATCACATCCTCATGTGTTACACCCACCACAGTACATGTGGCAAATAAGGTGTATAATATCCTCCTGTGTTACATCAACCAGGACACATGTGGTATATAAGGTGTATAACAGCCTCCTGTGTTATATCAACCATGGTACATTTGGTATATAAGGTGTATAACATCTTCCTGTGTGACATCAACCAGGGTGCAAGTGGTATATAAGGTGTATAACATCCTCCTGTGTGACATCAACCAGGGTATATGTGGTATATAAGGTGTATAACATCCTCCTGTGTTACATCAACCAGGTTACATGTGGTATGTAAGGTGTATAACAGCCTCCTGTGTTACATCAACCATGGCACATGTGGTATATAAGGTGTATAACATCCTCCTGTGTTACATCAACCATGGTTCCTGTGGTATATAAGGTGTATTACATCCTCATGTGTTACATCAACCATGGTACATGTGGTAAATAAGGTGTATAACATCCTCCTGTGTTACACCCACCAGGGTACATGTGGTATATAAGGTGTATCACATCCTCATGTGTTACACCCACCAAGGTACATGTGGTTAATAAGGTGTATGACATCTTCCTGTGTTACATCAACAAGGACACATGTGGTATATAAGGTGTGTAACATCCTCCTGTGTTACATCAACCAGGGTACATGTGGTAAGGTGTATAACATCCTCCTGTGTTACATCAACCATGGTACATGTGGTATATAAGGTGTATAGCATCCTCCTGTGTTACATCAACCGTGGCACATATGATATATAAGGTGTATAACATCCTCCTGTGTGACATCAACCAAGGTACATGTGGTATATAAGGTGTATAACATCTTCCTGTTTTACACCCACCAGGGTACATGTGGTATATAAGGTGTAAAACATCCTCCTGTGTGACATCAATCATGGTATATGTGGTATATAAGGTGTATAACATCCTCCTGTGTTACATCAACCAGGTTACATGTGGTATGTAAGGTGTATAACAGCCTCCTGTGTTACATCAACCATGGTACATGTGGTATATACGGTGTATAACATCCTCCTGTGTTACATCAACCATGGTTCATGTAGTATATAAGGTGTATAACATCCTCCTGTGTTACATCAACCATGGAACATGTGGTAAATAAGGTGTATAACATCCTCCTGTGTTACACCCACCAGGGTACATGTGGTATATAAGGTATATTATATCACTATAATACGACTTTGAAAGTAAAACAGTTCCATCCTCTTGTAAAAAAGTCTTTATTATACCTATCACATTAATGTTTGAAGGGTCTTAAGCTTATACAAACCACACAAGTCGGTATGAAACACCAAAACGGAATGAACAATAACCGATTACGTTTTGTAGTTTACAAATTCTAAGCTGGTTTACGGTTGTCTTTTTTACTATGTTTGGATCGTTTCAATCTAGCAGATACCAGTTTATTTCAAATGCATTGAAAACAAACGAGAAATTTGTAATGAAAGGTTTAGTTTTTATATTAATCAGTTTTAATTTGATATTAAATAGAAATAACTTATTAATATGGATGAGTTAAAATTACTAGTTTGAAAAATGATGAGAGTGCCCTCTACAATATCAATGATGGCGGAACGAAAACAACCACCTCGCCGCGAAATTGAACCTGTTCTCTTATGTCTTGCTTATTGTACTCTATTGTCCGCACCCCCTCTGGAAGGTCCAATTTTGGTGAATAAAACCGCGGACTATACAAGCCTTTCTATAGACAGGTCAACATTTTTGTTGTAAATAAAACAAAGTATGTAAACTGGTGCCCTTCCAACTACAACACTTTGTTCGAGTGTAGCGAAATACAAGCAGATACCAGTTAGTGTGTAAAATAGTAAATATGAAACCGAGTACGGTAGGCGGAGGCAATAATCGACTTCCTGTTGTTCTGGTCAATGGTATCGGAACAATGCCGCTGAAGCGTCATTTTCCAAAAATATGTTGATTTTTGGTTATGAAATAGCAAACTTTCTATAGGCTCCACTGTACAGCTATATTAACATGAATTACATCTAATAGTTTGTTTGGCAAGGCGGGTTAGTTTTTATGGGATGGAGGGGACAGGAAGCACCCCCTTTTAAAGAACTTTAAATATGTGAAACAAATAACCTATTTGATAGTATCTTCAAATGTTGGCTTGCTTTACCCCCACCCCACTTTAAAAGTGTTTGATTCACACCCGGTTTATTAAACACTGCTGACATCTAGACTTTTAATGAGGCTACTCTATGTTTGACCATCAAAATTAGATAGCGTTTGTTTACTTTAAACAGGAATATATATGTTAGATATACTGTTCCCAGCTCTAAATCACAGGGACTCGGTTAGCAGATTAAAATTTGGTAAATCAATGTTTTTAATTTATTTTTTACTATTTTCTCTCTATTTGCATGAATTTATTAAGGGCATACGATAGTTTTGAACCTGTATTTACAAGTTGATGAAAATTTGCCTATAGGCTATTTTTTACCTGATTAAATCAAATATGTAATAAAAAATATACCTTAAAATTCATGTGCTACTTTTTGAGTAAAATGAGGTCGAAATTTTGTATATTTGCTCAAAATTCAGATTTGTGTCCGTATTTTCTTTTTCGAAAGAGTAAAGGTAAACACAAATTGTTTTTTGTTAAATAATCGGTAATTTCTGTATTTTATAAGTATCATTAAAAACTATGCAATTTTTATTCCGAAATAACTCTATATTTATCAAATGTTCATCAATAGAGGAAAAAACGTAATTTTTTTGCTGCATGTTTATCAAAATTAAAAAAAATTGCGCTATTTACAGTTTTATAAAATTTGGGTCACATAATCTCCTTGCAAAATGAAAAAATCAGTCGAAAAATGCATCTTTTCCCGATATGCCATAGTTTGACGTCGCAAAAATAACATTTTACATTAGCAACGTCATTACCTTCCCTGTAACTGTATCGTATGCCCTTAACGCATCTAACGTTGCCATCACTATTTCTTTGTTTTCTGGCAATGTGCAGTTTACTATCCATATCCGTATACTGAAAAATCCTAAAGGGATCCAAGTTGCCATCTTGAATTGCCTTCCCTACTTTAGTTAAAAAATAATTAAAAATATTAATAAATTACTATATACCGTTCGCGCCCAATATACTTTCGCACTCTACACGTTCGCACCCTTCATGTTCGCGCCCGATTTGTATTTGTAGAAGATTTTAAGTGATTTGTGGTAACGAAATCCCTGACTTAATAATTTACCAGTAATACATATATTTCGTTCATTAAAATCAAAAACGTTACAACAGACACGGGCAAAGCGGAGGAGTTGTGATATACAAACACCGTAAGATAGTGCCAAAAGAACATCACCATCTAAAAAAGGAAAATTAACAATAAGGAACGAGGTATAGAAAGCAAAACAAATACTTTTAAAATTATCAGTACACATGAGCATATAAATCAATACTTTTCGCTTGGGTTTGGATGACTTTTAAATAAAACGACCATAAACTCAATTAAAATCCACAAAGCACTAAAATGACCTTTAATATTAAACTTTTTTGGGCAATTTTATCAAGGACTATCAAGTGAGATGTAAATATTTCTGTACTTGAATTGTAAATTCCACATTTTTTTTTCATGTTAAAAGTTCAATATCCTTATAAATGCATCAATATCCCATATCCCATTTACTTTTAGGACAAATATCCCATATCCCTAAAATTAAAATGGCAAATATCCCGTATCCCAATATACCCTATACAAGCCTCAATGTTTAAAACCAACTCTGCTTCTTGTAAACTAGAGGCTCTAAAGAGCCTGTGTTGCTCACCTTGGTCTATGTGAATATTAAACAATGGACACAGATAGATTCATGACAAAATTGTGTTTTTGTGATGGTGATGTGTTTGTAGATCTTACTTTACTAAACATTCTTGCTGCTTACAATTATCTCTATCTATAACAGTACTTTCTGTGGAAAATGTTATTGAAAATCTTCAAATTTTAAGAAAATTGTTAAAAATTGACTATGAAGAGCAATAACTCCTTAGGGGGTCAATTGACTATTTTGGTCATACTGACTTATTTTTAGTTCTTACTTTGCTGTGCATTATTGCTGTTCACAGTTTATCTCTATCTATAATAATATTCAAGATAATAACAAAAAAACAGCAAAATTTCCTAAAAATTACCAATTCAGGGGAGGCAACCTAACAACCGATTATCCGATTCATCTGGAAATTCCAGGGCAGATAGATCGTGACCTGATCGACAATTTTACTTCGTGTCAGATTTGCTCTTAATGCTTTGGTTTTTGAGTTATGAGCCAAAAACTGCATTTTACCCCATGTTCTATTTTTAGCCATGGCGGCCATCTTGGTTTGTTGGCCGAGTTACCGGACACATTTTTTAAAACTAAATACCCCAATGATGATTATGGCTAAGTTTGGTAAAATTTGGCCCAGTAGTTTCAGAGAAGAAGATTTTTCTAAAAGATTACTAAGATTTACGAAAAATGGTTAAAAATTGACTATAAAGGGCAATAACTCCTAAAGTGGTCAACTGACCATTTTGGTCATGTTGACTTATTTGTAGATCTTACTTTGCTGAACATTATTGCTGTTTACAGTTTATCTCTATCTATAATAATATTCAAGATAATAACCAAAAAACAGCAAACTTTCCTTAAAATTACCATTTCAGGGGCAGCAACCCAACAACAGAATGTCTGATTCATCTGAAAATTTCAGGGCAGATAGATAGTGACCTGATAAACAATTTTACCTCGTCAGATTTGCTCTAAATGCTTTGGTTTTTGAGTTATAAGCCAAAAACTGCATTTTACCCCTATGTTCTATTATTAGCCATGGCGGCCATTTTGATTGGTTGGGCGAGGCATCGGACACAATTTTTTAACTAGATACCCCAACGATGATTATGGCCAAGTTTGGTTAAATTTGGCCCAGTAGTTTCAGAGGAGAAGATTTTTGTAAAAGTAAACGCAGGACGACGACGGACAACGACAACGACGGACGCCAAGTGATGAGAAAAGCTCACTTGGCCTTTCGGCCAGGTGAGCTAAAAAGATGCTACTACAAATTTACTTGAAAAAATATACCAGACCACAAATTCTGTAAATGGCTAAATCTCTTTTAGTTTATCTATATATATTTGAAATTCAAAAATTAAATTTAAATTAATTTAGTTGACCTATTGCTTTTAGTTTCTAAGAAACATACTTAATCTAGACAAAAGTGCACATGCTGAAATGTCTCGCCTATGTTGAAAGCCCTAAATAGAAAGCTTTATTACAACTGTCACATGAACTTAATTAACATTAACCAACAAAAATAAACATTGACCAATGAACCATAAAAATGAGGGCAAGGTCAGATGAACCATGCGAGGCAGGCATGTACACCTAACAATTCATCCATACAACAAATATAGTTGACCTATTGCTTATAGTTTAAGAAAAACAGACCAAAACACAAAACTTAACACAGCAATGAACCTTGAAAATGAGGTCAAGGTCAAATAAAACACACAGGAATGACATATAGATCATAAAATATTTCCATACACCAAATATAGTTGACCTATTGCATATACCGGCAGTATTGGAAAAAAACTAGATGTGTCAAAGCGACACGAATGGCCCCATCACAAAAAGTTGAAAAATACGCAATTTCAATATAAACACATGTGGACACATACATGATGGTAGTCTCACATATCAAACATCAGCTCAAAATCTGCAGGCGTATAGAAAAAAAAACTGTATAACTGTGATTTTGAATAATTTATCAAAGTCCAAAGCCCTTAATTTAAGCAAAAATTAGTGGAGCAGAACTGAACTTGAACTTGACTTGTAACTCATCATGAACAACTCACATACCAAAAATCAGCCAAACATCTGAAGGCTTTTAAAAAAAAAGACTGTATATAAACTGTGATTTTCAACAAATTCTCAAAGTCCAAAGCCCGTTATTTCGGCATAAATTAGTGGAGCTGAATTAAAATTAAACTTGATCTGTAACTCATCATGGTTAAGTCACATATAAAAATCAGCCCCATATCTGAAGGTGTTTAGAAAAAAAGTCCTTATAACTGTGATTTTTAACGATTTACAACAAATTCTCAAAGTGCAACATGTGCAAAGGGTAAAACTATATGGCACCAACAACTTCTTTGCAGGGCCATAAAAAAACCCTCAAAAGCTTAACTTTGACCATTGAACCATACAAATGAGGTCAAGGTCAGATGACACCTGTCAGCTATACAACACTTGAGAGGTTTAGCTAGCTATTGATGGATTCTATGGAGGGTGACATACAAATTGCTTCTGGGAGATTGTATCTCATCATTTTACATAACCACTTGAAGTCAGTTTCTTACGTCATTAAATACATTATGTTGAATTCTATGTTATACTGAATGTTTGCTTCGGAATGTTTTCTAACTGTCATGAGTCTTTATAATCACGAATAATAAAAATGGCTTTACCAAAAATTTACGAAAAATTGGTAAAAAATGACTATAAAGTGCAATAACTCCTTTAGGGGTCAACTGACCATTTTGTTCAAGGTGACTTATTTGAAGATCTTATTTTGCTGAACATTATTGCTGTTTAAACTTTATCTGTATCTATAATAATATTCAAGATAATAACCAAAAACGAAAATTTCTCCTTAAAATGACCAATTCAGAGGCAGCATATGCCAAGTTTTAAAGAGATCAAGAAATGTTAATGGGGTGCGCCAATGCGATCTTTATAGATGAATGATATTGAAGTCCTTACTCGGCGACATTTAAACACTGAATTGATTCAGATCGATTATTCCCCTTTTCGGTGTAAAAATGCCGGGAAAGAAATAATCGACATTTTGATAGTTTCTAACTAGAGATAAACACATTAAAGATGTAAAATAATGTTTTTTTTTTTCACATTTTCATACTTGAGTTGTTCATGAATCTTTAAAGAATCACCATGCATACGAAGAGAAAAAAGGGGGGATACTCTGACGTTATACTTTGTGAGGGTTTTCGTAACCAAATGTTCATTTCTAAACATATTTGTGTGTCATATCTGCCGATTGAATATAATATTATCTTGCTTACTTCCTTAAATTTTAATATCAAAGGGTCTTTACGACTTTTAGATTACCAAGGTTTAACATAGTGAAATAACGTGATGACGAACGGTATAACAGTATTTCTAAAACAAAATGATTCTCCTGATAGGGAAAACACTTTAACAAGCACTAGTGTATGGTAGTATGAAACCCTTTCTATCAAACTCATGTTTTATGAGAAATATTTATCTTCTAAGCCCTGTTAAAGTTTTTTCAGTGTTTTTTTTTTATATTTAAAAACATTTTTAATTAATTCACTGAATTATAAGGATCAGTTACTTTTACATCACATGTGTGAATGGGTCTTTTTAAAACTAGATCAGCTATATAAGCAATAATTTCTAGAGCTATGTTCATTTTTTGAACAAGCATCATTCATTCATTGCACTTTTTCCAGTACAAAACAGTAAATTATTATAGAAAGAAAAACATTAAAAAAAGAAATGTCCTTGAGATAAATCTATTTGTTTATTCATTAAAGTTGTATGCATTTGAAAGCCTTGAGTTCAGTATGAGTATTATCTGCCTATTATATACAAATATGACTATTTCAAAGGTTTCAATGTCAAAGAAACTTTAATATAATTTTTCATTCATTTCAAATAGTTTTCTCAAAATTAAAACAAAAGGCATTGCATATGTCACATTGAATTTAAACTAATAATCCTTATAACAATTCATACAATACTTCCTTGTAGGTTTCCATGATCCATAATAAATGTATAGACATATACATGTATCATCCTGCTGGTTTTCATATGCTATTGCCGTACTAGATAATTCTTTATTCCTATACTTGTCTTTTTTTATTTCACATGTATCATGCAAAGAATATTCCTATATATCCATGTAAAATGTTGTGAATTACAATATATATACCTTTAAGTAAATGCAGGTACCACATATAATGTTTGAATTATAATTATCACTTAGTTCACAGTTTTATGTATATATATCCAAAATTATCCAACTACTGCACATGATGCATAATGATATGAACATTTCCTTTTGTGTGTTGATCCTTCAAATGTTCTCTTATGTTTTTATTTCTTTATTTCTTTGTCTTGAATGTTCCAGAGTCAGTTTTAACAGTAATGAAATCCTTCCTTTTATTGTAATACTGAAAATATCTGCATTCCAAAAGTTACATGTGACATGGCATGGGGTTTTCATATTCAGCACTGTTATATTTTTGTTATATCATCAAGCTTTTATCTAATAAACATTGATTTCACTTTCTTTTCATGCATATATCTTAAACTGCCCCCATATCTGGCTACAAATTGTCTGATAATTTCCTTGTGTGTGTTGATCTTCATAAGAAAGACGTGGTCACTCTTTTCCTCTGATTATTTTTTTTCAAATTTCAGTTAGGCTATTATAGTTAAAACTAACATGTATGACACCATTGCCTCCAAGTCATCTTCATGCATGTACTGAAAAAAATATGTAAACCATTAATGGCATTCAAAAGTAATTGGTATTCATATAATATGATACAAATAGAAAACTTCAGTCAAAATTGTCACAACCTCCTATGTTTATATATATAATACATCAGAGTACCTATAGTATTAAAATGTATGTGTATTACAACCTCCTATGTTAAATCCATTAAAATACCTATGGTATTATGGGTATTACACTCTCCTATGTTACATCCACCAGATTACCTATGGTTTAATATGTATTACACCCATCTATATTACATCCATCAGAGTACCTTTAGTATTATATGTATTACACCCTCCTATGTTAAATCCATCAGAGTACCTATAGTTTTTAAATCTATTGATGTAAGCTCCCTTTCGATTTTCATAAATTTATAATATGACATTGAGAGTTAATTGAACTTTCTTTGTTTATAGTCTGACAACAGATTTACTAAGTATTGCAAAACAGCATAGTGTATTGCACAACAGTAAGAAATCTTTAATTGAATAAACATTTGAAACTTCAATTCATATAACCAATTTCTAGTTCTTTGACTACTTTTATTTAGAAACCTATAATATGTCAAATGTTAAATAAAATCCAAATTCAAACCAGTATCAAGCTTGAATATGGTGTGTATATTTGCCCCAACTGTTCAGGTTTGGCCATCTGCAACGCCTCCAGCTGCACTCAGCAAAGCACTTTATTATGTTTTCCTAAAAAAAATGGAACAGCAGGGCAAGTTGATATATGCTTTCATAGCAGTTATGTAAGTTTATTTAAACCGTAAATTTGAATGCATATTTGGTCTCATCAGTCAGGGAATGCATCAAATTTACAGTTTGAGGGAAAATAAAATAGAAATCCGACTTATCCCTGAGACCTTCCTGGTTCTATATGCTTGTAAATGTATAATATATACAGCACTTCTAAAAAATCATCATACATCTTTTTAAAGACTATAAAAAGCCAAAGATGGTGTTTTTATCAATACAGCATATTCAAAATTTAGAGTGATGTACCATTTGTTGAAAATAACACTTAAATTCTATCAACAACATTTACTACATTTTTTATTTATCTTAATAATGCAGGGTCTTACAAAACGTAATTGTGAACTGAACCAGGAAAGTTTCGACCTGCCAGATAGTTAAAATTGCATGCCATGCAAAATACAAAGCAAACTGATGTATCATGCAGTCAATCAGTACTAGAACTAGATTGTACAACAATAATTACATTAAAAATGTTTTGATTTTAAGCTTTAATAAAATATATTATGATAGCATTTGTTAAAATGCTTTAATTTCAGTGTTACTGATAATACACATCCATCTGGCATACACACTTAAAAACCTAATATGTTTGATGAACTATGTTGAAATCCATTATCTTTTGCCATCTTCGGATTGCAAAATAGCAGAACACAATATGTCTTAATCTTCAATCAAATAATTATACAAACTTTGAGACTGGAATGCAACTCAAATATAATCTATAATTTATCATTTATCAGATGCCTATATATGAATGTTTCTATTAATAGTAAATACTGAATTTTGATGACTTTTTTTAATTGAATTTAACAACTCTAAGTATCAAAAGTAATGTAGTACAAATATCACTGTAGATAGTAAAAACATGTCAATTTCAGATAAAATGCAAATCCAAAGACAGACATTCGCATCTGAGGCAAGCATTCTGTGATTTATATAAGATGTTGACATTTGACAATTGAAAAAGAGAGAAAATGACTCTTAAAACATGCTAAAGAAAAGACTGTAACTCATGCCTAGACAAAAGAAAAATGAATTTTATGGAAAAAAATGAAATCCAATCATCAATGCACAGAGGGAGAGAAACATGTATGGTATATTATATTCTTCTATTGTTTGCTGGTGGTTTGTACCACATGATTGTGTAAATGTCTCGTGTGGTAAGAGCCATAGATTCTTTATCACTACTGGCTAGCCTGCTTTGTAGTTGAAAAGACAGCACAGTGTGTAAGTCTTTCTGTAAGTACATAGCCTTTGCACTATTCAAGACTTCTACAATGCTTCCATGCGACAGCACATTGTAACTAGAATCTTGCATCCTAGGCAAAATTGAATTACGTGAATGAGGACATACGTCATACAGGTGACCCTTTCAGTTTTTTTATTATAATTTTTTATTCCTGCTCAAAGGAAGGACCAGCAATGCGAATGTTTAAATCATCTTCTCCAAATCATGGCAATTATATGTTGTTCCTAATTCATAAGCAGCTGTTTTTTGCTTACAGTGTAGAAAAGATATGAATAAACTGCAAATTTACAAGCTTAAGGTCTATTGTACAACAGACATATGCAAACAAATGAATTCTATAATGAAGAAGAAAGCTGAAATTGTAAGATGAAGAAACATCATAGATAGCCATGTGATTTATGTGGAAAGATGTTCGAAATAGGTCATTCCTGAAAATCCACCAAAGGACATATACTTAAAACTAGAGGCTCTAAAGAGCCTGTGTCGCTCACCTTGGTCTATGTGTATATTAAACATTGTACACAGATGGATTCATGACAAAATTGTGTTTTGGTGATGGTGATGTGTTTGTAGATCTTACTTTACTTAACATTCTTGCTGCTTACAATTATCTCTTTCTATAACAGTAATTTCTGTGGAAAATGTTACTGAAAATCTACAAGATTTACGAAAAATGGTTAAAAATTGACTATGAAGGGCAATAACTCCTTAAGTGGTCAACTGACCATTTGTACTTTGCTGAACATAATTGCTGCTTACAGTTTATCTCTATCTATAATAATATTCAAGATAATAACCAGAAACAGCAAAATTTCCTCAAAATTACTAATTCAGGGGCAGCAACCTAACAACGGAATGTTGGATTCATCTGAAAATTTCAGGGCAGGTAGATCTTAGCCTGATTAACAATTTGCCCCATTTCAGATTTGCTCTAAATACTTTGGTTTTTGAGGTATAAGCCAAAAACTGCATTTTACCCCTATGTTCTATTTTTAGTCATGGCGGCCATCTTGGTTGGTTGGCCAGGTCACTGGACAGAATTTTTAAACTAGATACCCCAATGATGATTGTGGCCAAGTTTGGTTAAATTTGGCTGAGTAGTTTCAGAGGAAAAGATTTTTGTAAAAGTTAACGCCGGAAGCAGGACGAAGACGGACGCCAAGTGATGAGAAAAAAACGTATAATTGTGATATTTGTAACACAGCTTTTTTGCAGTCATCATCTCTGAACACACACAAGCAAATTCCTCCCTGAACCTGCCTGGAATCCATGTTAGAAAGATTCTTTGTGTAAAGGGGGACTTTAAACGGATTCCCTCTACGAAATCAGTCTGATGAGGCTGTCGTGTCATTGACATCAATGTAAGAAAGTACTCTCCCTTCTACCAGAAGTCTTCTTATTTATCTTTTTTTCTTGCATAAATTTAACATTTGACTTTTCGTTTCAACCATCATTTGTATTGATGAACAGACAACTGTGTCAATCAACAAATAACTACTTGTTTTCAAAGTGCAATGATATATTGATATCACAGATTGTGTTAATTGTAAACGCTGATAAGAGTGTAATTCAACAAAAAAATATGATTTTTTTTTCATTTTCTCTTTAAAAAATTGCAATACTTTGCCAAATAAAAAGTGCAATAAAAAAAATCTACTAAAAATATTATTTTCAATCATTGCCTGGTTCAATCATTTCATGTGTGAAATTATACAGTAGTATCCCTTTCAATGCTTTTGTGAGACAGGATTCCAAGACTTTTACCCAAGAGAATTCAGAACAAATGCAAATTATAATTTCAATTAAACATTGAAGCCATGGTCTTCATGGTAAATGACAAAACATATTTTGATAATTACATTTTCAGATGAGGAGGATAAAAGTGAAAATGGAGAGAAAGGTCTAGAATGAGGAGTCAGATTTTATGACCCTTTAGCTGCTGCTACCATAGTGTGGATAAACTATACATAATTTGAGTTAAGTTAAATGGTTTTTAAAATATTTTGATTGCTACTTTTTTTTTTATTTCATTCTGATGGTGGTCAGTTCACCTCTTAAATGGGTAAAAAGCTGCTTGATGGAGTGTTGTTTACGATTGATGTAGACAACAAAATATATTGTATAGAAGATTATCATAGGTAAATTTCTTATACATTGAAATATAATTTAAGTTCAAGGTCCCACAGAGGGCATTTTTAGTCAACAATTATGATAAAAACATACGCAATATAAGCAACAACTATGGTGGAAGAAATTAAGCAATCAAATGTGAAACAAGGAGAAGAAATTAAAAATACTAATGAACTATTAATCAATATTGTTTTATTTAGAATTGGTAAATACATATCCTTAGTTGATTGTAGCCAATTAAAATTGTTTTAAAGTCTAACTGCATTCACAACCAAATTGCTTTATTATAATTATTTTGTTCTTGTTGTTATTGGTTTTGGTAGGTGGCTTTGGTTTTGGTAGGTGGCTTACTTATTAAGTTATGGCGCCTTAAATTCATATAACATAAATATTATGTATATGCATTCAGCCCTTAATTTATTTTAGTATTTCATTTTGGCAAGTAATTTATATATGAAACATAAATATAGCAAATTCATGTTTAGGTTCTAAACACACGTACATAGCCCATGATACATGCAAGCTTGAGGCAAATGCCCACATAGCACAAGGTTTATAAAACAGCATTGAGAAGATACAAAGAATTGGTAACACATAACAGGCATTGCTTAAACATTTGAAACACACTACACCAACATAGGAAGGTGCATAAATACATAATTGTTGAAGGAATTTAAGTCAAGGAAGAAAAATTATATCTAGGCTATTCTGATTTATTAGATTATTATAAACCATCTATTAATTGATTAAAGGGACTATTCTAACAATTGCCTATTTTAATTGAAACTTAAAAATTGTTAGATTAATCAGAATGAAAACAAAACATAATTTTTAATTGATCCACAAAACATTACAAGATGAAGATAATATGAATTGGAAGGAAAATGGTAGGAAACAGCTGAACATGCTGAAAGATTACAAGCTATGTAACGGTGCTGATGTGGTGCTTACATAATACCAGAAGTGCCTAATTTAGCCTAGATCTCCTAATAGTAAGACATGCTTGTATTTATGACTTTTACCTAGGAAAATTCAGAACAGGTGAAGCAGAAGAGCAAAAAAATGTTCCTTTAGCTGCTGCCAACAAAGTGTTATTCAAACAAATGTAGATACAAAAATCTAATATACAGTATACTATACCTAAGTTGAAGTTAAATGGTTTTAGAAATATTAAGATTGCTTTATTACTTTTTTTTTATTGCATTCCATGTAAATAAGGGTGTACCAGCAATACAAATGTATATTAAGTATGTGGTTATAGAGAGGTATCCCTTTAAATGCACCTAGGAAAATTCAGAACAAGTGAAGCAGAAGAGCAAAAAAATGTTCCTTTAGCTGCTGCCAACAAAGTGTTATTAAAACACATGTGGATAAAGAATCTAATATATAGTATACTATACATAAGTTGAAGTTAACCGGTTTTAGAAATATTATGATTGCTTTATTACTTTTTTTTATTGCATTCTATGTAAACCAAATGGATCAGCAATACAAATGTATATTAAGTATGATGTCAGTAATTTATGTTTATAATGTGTAGAATTATAGAGAGGTATCCCTTTAAAAGCACCTAGGAAAATTCAGAACAGGTGAAGCAGAAGAGCAAGAAAATGTTCCTTTAGCTGTGCCAACAAAGTGTTATGCAAACACATGTTGATAAAAAAAAATTTAAGATATATTATACTATACTTAAGTTGAAGTTAAATGCTTTTAGAAATATTACGTTTGCTTTATTACTTTTTTTATTGCATTCCATGTAAACCAGGATGTACAGGCAATACAAATGTATATTAAGTACGATGTAAGTAATTTATTTTGATAATGTGCAAGATTATAGAGTGGTATCCCTTTAAATGCTTCTGGGAGCAGGATTCCATGACTTTTACCTAGGAAAATTCAGAACAGGTGAAGCAAAAGAGCAAAACAATGTTCCTTTAGCTGCTGCCAACAAAGTGTTATTCAAACACATGTAGATAAAGAATCCAATATATAGTATACTATACAGAAGTTAAACGGTTTTAGAAATATTATGATTGCTTTATTACTTTTTTTTATTGCATTCTATGTAAACCAAGATGGATCAACAATACAAATGTTTAAAGAATGTCCATCCATGATGGCATTATTGAACAGGAAATGATCTGTGCTTGTTATATATTCTGCATGATAAGCGAATAGTTTACATTTCATTTGTCATTTATCTTAATATAAAGTTAGGGAATCCCCACACTTTTGGGTTTCAAGCTGTATGTAGAGGCCTTCAAATGTTTTGTTTTTATATGTTATACACTTGTACCACGGATTGATGAATAATTATAAACTTGTCTTACTTTAGTACAGTTTTGGGCCAAAGTATTGAAGGGCACTTAATTGGTAGGAAAATCTTTTATGTATTTTGTGTGCATTGTATTCTTATTCAACATGTCCAAAGATGAACAACAAGAATGTGCCCATAGTACATGGATGCTCCACCAGCACTATCATTTCTTTGTTCATTAGACTGTGAATTTGGAGTCAAAATTGCAATTTAGCATTAAAATTAAAGATCATATCATAGGGAATATGTGTACTAAATTTCAAATCTGGACTTCAATTTAATTGAACTACCTTGACCACAATACAAACGGACAAAAGAAAGGACACAGGTTAAAAAACATATGCCCCTGAGTGGAGAATAAAAAAAAGCTGGGAAGAGATAAGAGCCAGTTACAGGATACCTGATTGTAAATGTACAAAATTATGTACAATCAAAAAAGAAATTGAGAACTATTTTAACCATATTCCACTTTTAAAACTTTTCATATTTAATAATGAACACTAATTGAACAAATTCCTTCTTCCTCAAATTAATATCAAAAATATGTTACATAAAGAGTTTTGGCTTGAGTGAACCTTAAATTCAGTAATACTGATGATATCTATAAACAATAACAGCAACAGCTGTAATAGACATTTAAGATGCCCTGAGGAGCAGTACAACAATCATTAATTTTATTTTTTTTGTGGTTATAAATAACACCAAATATCTATCTTTGTTTTTCAAAGACATAATCAAAGTACTATTTCAAGTAAATAGGATATTTCAGTCTGCACCAAAAAAAAAATCAACATTTGGCAAAGATGTCTAAATAAAGTTTTGCAAAAATCTAATGGTTCAAATAAAGTTTAATTAGTTCATTTGTTGGCAGCATGTGACAACAATAGACTTGGTTGAAGAATGAATGAGAACATAAGATGCAAAACTACACTAACATATTATATCTCACTTGAAACTGCAATTCATTATCAAAAGCATCATTTAACCAGGGTATTAAGACCATTGTAACACAATGCAATGCAAGAAATAACACCAATACAAGAGAATACTGTATTGCTGTTATTTAATATGATGATCTTTGTCTATAGTTTCATATATGGGATTGTCTAAAATAAAAGTATGAATAATACAGACAAAGTCACTGAAAGACAAGCATTTTTAGAAGGAAGCACTTAGATAACACAAGTTTAAAAAGATGTTGTTAACAGTCAGATAAAAACTTGACCTTGTCCATTGCCAAAACATAAGTATTTACAGATGTATACAGTCCCCCAAAATTAAGTTCTGCAAAAATCTAATAGTTTGAATTAAGTTTAATTAGTTTTTTTGTTGGGGAATGTGACTACAATAGACTTGGTTGAAGAATGAATGAGAACATAAGATGCAAAACTACACTAACATATTATATCTCACTTGAAACTGCAATTCATTATCAAAAGCATCATTTAACCAGGGTATTAAGACCATTGTAACACAGTGCAATGCAAGAAATAACACCAATGCAAGAGAATACTGTATTGCTTTTATTTAATATGATGATCTTTGTCTATAGTTTCATATATGGGATTGTCTAAAATAAAAGTATGAATAATACAGACAAAGTCACTGAAAGACAAGCATTTTTAGAAGGAAGCACTTAGATAACACAAGTTTAAAAAGATGTTGTTAACAGTCAGATAAAAACTTGACCTTGTCCATTGCCAAAACATAAGTATTTACAGATGTATACAGTCCCCCAAAATTAAGTTCTGCAAAAATCTAATAGTTTGAATTAAGTTTAATTAGTTTTTTTGTTGGGGAATGTGACTACAATAGACTTGGTTGAAGAATGAATGAGAACATAAGGTGCAAAACTACACTATAACACATTAAATCTCACTTGAAACAGCAACTCATTATTGAAAGCATCATTTAATCAGGGTATCAATTGTAATGCAGTGCAATTCAAGAAATAACACCAATACAAGAGAATACTCTATTGCTGTTATTTAATATGATGATCTTTGTCTATAGTTTCATATTAGGGATTGTCTAAAATAAAAGTATGAATAATACAGACAAAGTCACTTAAAGACAAGCATTTCTCTATTATACACCATAATGACAGAAACCAGCAGTGTTTGGCATAAGTCCTGAACCAGAAAAATTGGAAATAAAACAGACAATTATATGAATTGCTGCAAAAGACTGTACACAATTTCATACTGTACTTGATCTATAAATGGATAAACAAAACAATTAGTAAATTAACCTATCCAACAACAAAAGCTTGAAAGAGAGCAACAGTAGGTGGACTTAATATACCTTTTATTAAAAGGGAGAGAAGCAATGAAAGTTAAAATGCCAAATAGACCATTAACAAAGCTAAATTGTTGAAAAAATATCATTCATATTGCTTAAAGAACATTATATGCTTATATATCTTCCTAAAGGATAATTGGTGAATGGTAGTTTTCTGAAAAGAGCTATGTTAAACAATATTCTACTTTCTACATTGTAGGAAAAACAAAGCTTAAATCATCTTGAGATAAACAACCAAAAATCAAACAGAAATATATTTTACATTCCGTGATTGCTTCAGTTTCATTGATGTTACAAGAAAAAAGCATACATGTATACATTACAAGAATTGACCTGTTTCTAATTGATAAAAAATGTTTCTGAGCTTATTTTGACAAATTTAGGCCAAACTGGGTTGTTAGGTTGTAAATGCAAATGGTTCCAATACCTTAATTTTTATTTTATATATTTACAATATACAGGGAAATACATGCACAAGTAATGTTTAACTGAAGAACCTTATGTGTAATGTAATAAATTACATTTATCAAATACCTAGAACTTTTATCTTTTCAGGGGAGTTGAGAATTAATATAGTTTATAATGTGTGATATTATAGAGTGGTATCCTTTTAAATGCTTTTGGAAGACAGAATTCTAAGACTTTTACCTAGGAGCATTCAGAAGAGGTGAAGAAGAAGAGCATTCAAGAACTAATGGATGGTTTTGATTGCTTGAATAAATGATCAATTGAATGCAAATTATATATTTCAATTAAAAATTGAAGCCATGGTGTACATGGAAAATGACAATGCAGGTTTTGATAATCAAATTTTCAGACATGGAGGATAAAAGTGAAAATGGAGGGAAAGGTCTAGCAGTTAGACAGCAAACGATTTAATGGCTTCTAAGGTCAAGACATTGGTCACGTGATAAAAAGTCAGAGTTTATGATATATTGGTAAACGTGCTTGCCTCATGGTTTTTGGATGTGTTCAATTCTAGATTGAATAAGCATAAGCTTTCTTATTTTATATAATTATTATTAAAAAGTGTTGTTCAAGTGTTATAAATTCACAAGTGAAGTGAAACTTTTTTTCTGAAAATTTGCGGAGGTGTATGAAAAATCCCTTATAATTCCTTAAATAGGTTTGGTAATGTATTGAGGGGTATACATTATGAAGTAAAACCAGTTTTGACTCTTTCAGATCACAAAAACTCTGGATATGCAATTGTGTCAGCTTATTTTTTGCGAAGAAGCGATCAAAGGGAGATAACTGGGTACCTGCATCATAGGATACTGCAAGTTATAACAACAGTAAATTAGAGTAAAATTAATGATTGAAGTTATATTTCAACCCTTTCTTGAATAACTTTTCGATATTTCATGTTCCTCTTCTACTTTAACATTAAAATTACTATAACAATTATTTTGTTTTTCTTTTTTAGAGATCATATGGACTACCAGATAGTGGTATTCTTGAAGCCACTCTAAGATTGACATGGGGTAGAGGAGCAGAAATAGAAAATGATGGGGCTATAGGTAGAATATGATCTTATGTTCAGTCAGAAACAGTCCCTCATATCTTTAACAATCAAGTGCCAACATAAAGGCATGCAAAATACACCTTTCTTCCCAGGTAGAAATTTATAAAAGTAAGAAATAACACCGATTCTTTTGTGTGTAATGAAAAATAAATATTTACTATAAGAATATTATTCATGCTAGTTTTTTTTCTTTTCAGTTGAATCCAATTATTGGTCAAACTACATCAGCAATCTCTATGAGTTTTTATTTAATATGATTATCAACGATCTTTGTCTATAGTTTCAGATAGAGGTTTGTATTTACAAAAATCCACAATCAAGACAAAGACACTTCGATTAGCTTTTCTAGAAGCAAATAATTGCTAGTTACAATACAATAATTGTTTTTTATTTCTAAATTGAAGAATTCAAAAAACACATTCATTTCATTATAATATGTTTTGTAGTTACAAATACAACCAATTTTTTAATGTGATTATTAAACGTTATGACTATCAAAGCCCTTAGTTCACAGTTGTAACGTGGCAAAAAAAGATAAAGAAAAAAAACATTTAGAGATTTTGCTTATTGAACAAATATTGAAGGGATGACTGTTGTTGGTAATGAGCAACATCCTGTGCAACTGTCTGGTATATCTGAGCTGTGATGACAAAATTGAAAAGATAAAGAAAAGAAAGTACCTAAAGATTTTGCTTGTGGACTGCTTGTTGAAGGAAACATGTTGCTGTTAAAAATATATCATTCTTTGTGACTGGTCAGTAATTTGTGGTCTGCAGTATAGCTTAGAGTTGAGAATTAATATAGTTTATAATGTGTGATATTATAGCATGTATAGAGTGGTATCCCTTTAAATGCTTTTGGAAGACAAAATTCCAAGACTTTTACCTAGGAGCATTCAGAAGAGGTGAAGAAGAAGAGCATTCAACATGTTCAAGAACAAATGCTTGAATAAATGATCAATTGAATGCAAATTATATATTTCAATAAAAAAATTGAAGCCATGGTGTACATGGAAAATGGCAATGCAGGTTTTGATAATCAAATTTTCAGACAAGGAGGATAAAAGTGAAAATGGAGAGAAAGGTCTAGCAGTTAGACAGCAAATGATTTAATGGCTTCTAAGGTCAAGACATTGGTCATGTGATAAAAGGTCAGAGTTTACGATATATTGGTAAACGTGCATGCCTCATGGTTTTTGGATGTGTTTCGTCTTATTTGTACTTGTACATTTATAAAAATCAAAGTGTTCAATTCTAGATTGAAAGCTTCATTATTTTATATAAATATTATTAAAAAGTGTTGTTCAAGTGTTATAAATTCACAATTTTTGTTCTAAAATTTGCGGAGGTGTACGGAAAATCCCTTATAATTCCTGAAATAGGTTTGGTAACGTTTTAATGGGTATAAATTATGAAGTAAAACCATTTTTGACTCTTTCAGATCACAAAAACTCTGGATAAGCAATTGTGTCAGCTTATTCCTTGCGAAGAAGCGATCAAAGGGAGATAACTGGGTACCTGCATCATAGGATACTGCAAGTTATAACAACAGTAAATTAGAGTAAAATTAATGATTGAAGTTATATTTCAATACTTTCTTGAATAATTTTACGACATTTCATGTTCTTCTTCTGCTTTAACATTAATATAGTCATGAAATGGCTGAAAATGACATTTTTTTTTTAAAAACTTACAGGTTTTTGAAAACTTCCAAAGAAGAAAATTATAAATTTAACTGACTTTTCTCTAAAACTTGGATTCATTGTAAATTCTGAAACACCTTTTTGATAGATAAAAGGATACAAGAGGGGTTTATCAGTCATTTGTTAGCAGAACCTGTGTTACAATAGAATTTAACTTTTCATTACATTAAAATAGAAATATGATAAAAAGTAGATGTAGTAATTGCATGCTTCAAAATTGTGAACATCAACATTGAATGAAAAAAAGTCAATTTGCAGTGGACAGAAGTACATATATATTTTTTGTTATATTATTCCTGCTTTAAGATAGTGGGGGTACCAGGGGGTCTGGGATTGGAATCCCCTCTTTTTTATGGAAGATTAATGCATTTGAATGGGAGCACATAGTTGGAACCCTACCCCTTTGACCTTTGGTTGAGAATAAGGAAAAGGAAACAATGGGCTTATTTACAGAATCAGTAATATACAATAAAAGAAGAGTATTGCAGTGATGTTTGAAACACGTATAACAAAGAAGAAATGTATAGCAAAATAGAGAAACAATGGGTTCTTACTATAATAAGTACATTGGGTGCAACTAAAACTCTACTCCGTCCCCTGTTTAAAATTGGCTAGATCCACCCATAGATAAGAAACTGTAGAAAATGTACAAGTTCTGTTGCACGCCTTAATCTTGGCTTCTAAGGTCAAGACATTGGTCATGTGATAAAAGGTCAGAGTTTACGATATATTGGTAAACGTGCATGCCTCATGGTTTTTTGGATGTGTTTCGTCTTATTTGTACTTGTACATTTATAAAAATCAAAGTGTTCAATTCTAGATTGAAAGCTTCATTATTTTATATAAATATTATTAAAAAGTGTTGTTCAAGTGTTATAAATTCACAATTTTTGTTCTAAAATTTGCGGAGGTGTACGGAAAATCCCTTATAATTCCTGAAATAGGTTTGGTAACGTTTTAATGGGTATAAATTATGAAGTAAAACCATTTTTGACTCTTTCAGATCACAAAAACTCTGGATACGCAATTGTGTCAGCTTATTCCTTGCGAAGAAGCGATCAAAGGGAGATAACTGGGTACCTGCATCATAGGATACTGCAAGTTATAACAACAGTAAATTAGAGTAAAATTAATGATTGAAGTTATATTTCAATACTTTCTTGAATAATTTTTCGACATTTCATGTTCTTCTTCTGCTTTAACATTAATATAGTCATGAAATGGCTGAAAATGACATTTTTTTTTCAAAAACTTACAGGTTTTTGAAAACTTCCAAAGAAGAAAATTATAATTTAACTGACTTTTCTCTAAAACTTGGATTCATTGTAAATTCTTAAACACCTTTTTGATAGATAAAAGGATACAAGAGGGGTTTATCAGTCATTTGTCAGCAGAACCTGTGTTACAATAGAATTTAACTTTTCATTACATTAAAATAGAAATATGATAAAAAGTAGATGTAGTAATTGCATGCTTCAAAATTGTGAACATCAACATTGAATGAAAAAAAGTCAATTTGCAGTGGACAGAAGTACATATATATTTTTTGTTATATTATTCCTGCTTTAAGATAGTGGGGTACCAGGGGGTCTGGGATTGGAATCCCCTCTTTTTTATGGAAGATTAATGCATTTGAATGGGAGCACATAGTTGGAACCCTACCCCTTTGACCTTTGGTTGAGAATAAGGAAAAGGAAACAATGGGCTTATTTACAGAATCAGTAATATACAATAAAAGAAGAGTATTGCAGTGAATGTTTGAAACACGTATAACAAAAGAAGAAATGTATAGCAAAATAGAGAAACAATGGGTTCTTACTATAATAAGTACATTGGGTGCAACTAAAACTCTACTCCGTCCCCTGTTTAAAATTGGCTAGATCCACCCATAGATAAGAAACTGTAGAAAATGTACAAGTTCTGTTGCACGCCTTAATCAAGAGAAAAAATCTAGTAACTATCCAAAGATCCAGAATTGAGTTTAAAACATAATAGTCAACACAAAGATAACTGAACAAAAAGCTGTATTGCAAACTTATATCATGCAGTTCTCATAATTCCTATTATATGTATTATTTCAATATTTGTTTTATTTTTTTTCTTATATTTGAATTCAAAAGTCCTGCAAACAACTGTTGAGTCCCTTTCAATTAAATTATTGATTGAATAATCAGCTATTAAAGGTGACCATGCAGTATATAAAGTCTGAAAATGATTCTGCCGTAGCCGGCCGGTTTATACAGGTTTTACTGTATATAGATTGCAATCATTATATAAGTAACTGTGGTTGAGAAGGAAAGAGTGAAATCACAGGGCAGATAAACTGAAATTACACACACCAAGAAACAATCTGCAAATAGCTAAGTTCTACTTACATATTCTGCTCTTTTGTGATCTTCATTGGAGGCATACATGTTGGTGACAAAACTCTATCCTGTGTGACTGTCTGTGTGATGACCAATTGGAATAAAATGAAGAACGACATTATCTGGAGGCATACAGGTTGGTGACAGAAAAATTTCCTGTGTGACTGTCTGTGTGAAGACAAATTGGAATTACATGAAGAAAGACTTTATCTGGAGGCCATACATGTTGGTGACAAAACTTTATTCTGTGTGAATGTCTGTGTGGTGACCAAGATGTTATCTGGAGGCATACATATTGGTGACAAACCGCTTATTTTTTTTTTAAGCTTATTTTGAGTTATTGGTTGTCAACTATTATTTATCATTTATCAGATGCCTATGAATGTTTCTATTAATAGTAAATACTGAATTTTTATGATTTTTTTTTATTGAATATAATAACTCCAAGTATCAAAAGTGATGTAGTACTTTTTGAAAACAATACAAATATCACTGTACATTGTAACAAACATGTGAATTTCAGATAAAATGCAAATCCAGGGCATTTTCCTCTGAGGCAAGCATTCTGTGATTAATATAAGATATGGACAACTATTGAAAAAGAGAGAAAGAGACTCTTGAAACATGCTGAAGAAAGGACAGTAACACATGCATGGACAAAAGACAAAGAGTTTTACGAAAAAAATTGAAATCCAATCATCAATGCACAGAGGGAGAGAAACATGTATAGTATATTATATTCTTTTTTTTGTTGCTGGTGGTTTTGAACCACAGGATTGTGTAAGTGTCAAATGTACATTGTAACAAACATGTCGATTTCAGATAAAATGCTAATCCCGAAACAGACATTCGCCTCTGAGGCAAGCATTCTGTGATTAATATAAGATATGGACAACTTTGGAAAAAGAAAAAAAGACTCTTAAATCATCCCAAAGAAAGGACAGTAACTCATGCCTGGACAAAAGAAAAATGAATTATAAGAAAAAAATTGTGAAATCCAATCATCAATGCAAAGAGGGAGAGAAACATGTATAGTATATTATACTCTTTTTATGTTTGTTGGTGGTTTGAACCACATGATTGTGTAAGTGTCTTGTGGGGTAAGAGCCATAGGTTCTTAATTATGTACCCCTGGCTAGCCTGCTTTGTAGTTGAAAAGACAGCCGAGTGTGAAAGTCTTTCTGCCAGTAAATAGCCTTTACACTAGCTATTCAAGACAACTACAATGCTTCCCCCGCGATATCACATTGTGGAGCAACAAGGACCCTGGAGATGCAGTGTGTAGGCCCATCGTCGCATTGACACCCCCTTACACTCATCAATACTGCCCAAACTATGGTAAATAGTACCACTGCCTTGTGGTTAGATCTGGGAAGATCAAGGGCTATCGGGAGAAAGCCCAGAAAGAAAAAGACGAGAAGATTGAGCTTGTCAGCCATGGTAGGCAATTGTCTATGGGAAGGAAAACCCAGAAAGCATCCTGCAGATAGTAGGTTTCATGCATGGCTTATCACCAGGCAAAGTTTAACAGAAGCTGATTACGGAAACAACAAGTGTTTGAAAGGTAATTGATTTATTGATGTATGACATATGTAGAAAAAAGTCTATCTGATTAGTCTCAATGAACTAACAAAAAATTAAGGATGTGCCTAGATAAGGTTTTGGAAATTGATTCTGATGTTCAAACTCCTTGTTTTTCCCCTACAATACAGGGTAAAATATTCTGCTCCGGTTTCCAGATATTTAATTTTTTAAAAATTAGCAGGAAAAGGTTCACCCTGATCAGACCATAAATTTTGCATTGGTAGTATTTGGGTCTTAAATTGAAAGAAAAGAAATCTAGTCTGCATACATCCTTAAGGAAGTTCGCTACTCAGTTTCAAAATAACAAGCTTGTCATAACACTATTATATATTGATAGGGGTTAAATAAAGGAACCAAAATAGCAAAACATAAATATAAGGTCAATGTGCTTGTTTTCAGGATATTAACCTTTGAAAATTTGGCGGGAAAATGATTTCCTTTGATTTTTCATTGCTTTATCATTGACAAGTTAAAGCTGTCAAAAACTATTAAAAAATAACAACGATTTTATAAGACTTTAACAGATGGTTTATAATCATACATATAAAAGATTTATAAAAAGAAAATTGGGGGTCAATGGCCAAATTTTTTTAAGGCATTCAAATGGATAATACCAGAGGATTCCGAAAATCTGACAAAAATCCAAAAACATGACAAGCGAACATCCTTAAGACAAAGAGACTTTGACAATCTATTCAAGAAGCAAATTATAGCTAGTTTTTAATACATTAATTGTTTTAATTATAATTTGCGATTATTAATTATTTCACCACCAGTGGAAATATGCTGGCTTAAAAAAAAGTTAAGAAGTCGGGGGTATGTGACTACAATAAACATGGTTCGCACTTGAAACAGCAATTCATTATTAAAAGCATCATTTAACCAGGGTATCAATGGTAATGAAATGCAATTCAAGAAATAACACCAATAAGAGTAAATACTCTATTGCTGTTATTTAATATGATGATCTTTGTCTATAGTTTCATATATGGGATTGTCTAAAATAAAAGTATGAATAATATAGACAAAGTCACTTAAAGACTAGCATTTTTAGAAGGAAACACTTAGATGACATAAGTTTAAAAAGATGTTGTTAACAGTCAAAGAAAAACTTTACCGAATCGTCCAATGCTGAAATATAGGTATTTACAGATGGCGTACTGTGAAGGTACATAAATGTAATATTTAGTATGGTTTTAATTTACCAATAACAAATTCAGTATCTATACCAATTAAAACAATTGTCAAAGATTTAATTACTGTTTTGATAGAGTGACATTTAGAAAATTGTATTTTAAAGGAACAAAATGTATGCGTGTATCTAGAAAGAAGGTGTTTCAATGAAGATCTATGACTCCATTATTTAAAAGCGTCTTAAAACATCTGTTTTCTGGATTGACATTTCTTCAAAACAACAGACTGGTTCATCTAACAAAATTGATGGCCTACCATCCAACATACTTGAAATATTTCATAGACTCAGCATATATGGAGAAAAAAACCCACTGGCAAGTAATTTATATAAGAAACAGTGACAACCATATATGGTGAGAAAAAAAAAACCCAATTGTGTTGATGTCTAACTGATATCCTCTAGAAGGACCCATTCAGACAATTACTTGCATATCCATCACAGTGGACCATGATAAAAAGTGGTATACACTTGCCATGGCTCTACTTGTTCTATCTTTCAAATTTAGACAGCCAGAAAAGAGGGCATTTAAACATTGAAAACATGAGAAGAATTTAAATATTTTACTGGGCTGTTAATTCTATTTCATTCTATATTAATGGTATTACAAGACCATGCAAGACAATCTATATCAATCAACATCAAGAACAACCAAAAGTAGTACACACTAGTACTTTTTATGCCAGGAGAATGAGGCAATAAGATTTAAATTCCCACTGGACAATTCAAATCAATTTTGGATGATTAAAATCAAATCTCCATCTAATCTAGATCTCCAATGCATAAACAAATCATATATAGGTTTCTGCTATCTGTTCTGAATGTTCTGTGGTCAATTAATCTCTTAA
>NW_027268483.1:10000-19041 GCF_963676685.1 Mytilus edulis | reverse complement strand
GGTCTATATTATTATGTTACCGGAGAAGTTTCATGTTTAGTTTGGAAAGTTTTTCTTTTATTTTAGATACAGCGCGCGCGCAAGATTGAGGAGACATCACGTGACGCGGGTTTATATTAAGAAAAACTTAGTCTTTTAATTTCTTTTTAGGTCGGGACCTTGAACAGACAACATGTCTAGAGATGGAATGTACACAATGTAATTTCTTTTGTCATTGTAGGAAATTGACATTTTGATCACAGTTCACCAGCAGTGCATGTTTTGGATTTAATCGATCCGTGTAACTTTTAAAACACATTTAATGATTATTTTTTGATAATGTCCATTTTTCAGCACCTGTTTGTAACACAGATTAGTATTTCAATCTCGGAGCGGACATTTTATTGTAGGTTTTTACTGAGATTGACGGACCTAGCAAGCGATTTTTACTGCATTGCCATTTCTTTTTTCTAGGAAAAGTCTTGAGAGATATCTGCAAAAAGTTTTTTTATGAACCTTCAGTACATGTATGCCCTGCTGACTGCAAATTTTCAGGTCGATTGGACTTGTAGTTTCAGAGAATATGTGGATTTTTTTTCAGAAGAGACGTAAGAACAATAATAAAATAAAAATTTTCTTGAATAATTGAGAGTTTGTTCCTTCAATATACTGTCATAAATAAACAGTCATACATATTGATTGATTGATTAGTAGTGGTTGATTGATTGGTTGGTTGGTTGGTTGGGTTTGTTTGTTGGTTGGTTGGTTGATTAAACACGTTTGATAGGGTCACTTAGAACAAGGAAAAAAAAACTCAAGAGACCTTGCATCCTGTATTAAACGCATGACACGGAAACATACATTAAGTGATTGATTGGTTGGTTGGTTGGTTAAAACACGTTAGTTAAACATGTTGGTTGAACACGTTGGTTAAACACGTTGGCTGGTTAAACACGTTGGAAAGGCTCAATTTAAACAAGCGAAAAAAAACATCTTGGATCCCGTATTTAACAAATGAAACGGAAACATGCATTGATTTATTGGTTGGTTGATTAAACACGTTGGTTAAACATGCTGGTTAAACACGTTGGTTAAACATGCTGGTTAAACACGTAGTTTAAACACGTTTGATAGGCTCAATTTTAACAAGCGATAAAAAACCATCTTGGATCCCGTATTTAACACATGAAACGGAAACATGCAGTGATTGGTTGATTGGTTGGTTGGTTGGTTAGTTGGTTGGTTGGTTAAACAAGTTGGTTAAACACGTTGGTTAAACACGTTGGCTGGTTAAACACGTTAGATAGGCTCAATTTAAACAAGCGAAAAAAAACATCTTGGATCCCGTATTTAACACATGAAACGGAAACATGCATTGATTGATTGATTGGTTGGTTGGTTGGTTGGTTGGTTGGTTAAACACGTTGGTTAAACATGTTGGTTAAACACGTTGGTTAAACACGTTGGCTGGTTAAACACGTTAGATAGGCTCAATTTAAACAAGCGAAAAAAAACCATCTTGGATCCCGTTTTTAACACATGAAACGGAAACATGCATTGATTGGTTGAGTGGTTGGGTGGTTGGTTGGTTGGTTGGTTGGTTAAACACGTTGGTTAAACATGTTGGTTAAACACGTTGGTTAAACACGTTGGCTGGTTAAACACGTTAGATAGGCTCAATTTAAACAAGCGAAAAAAAAACCATCTTGGATCCCGTTTTTAACACATGAAACGGAAACATGCATTGATTGGTTGATTGGTTGGTTGGTTGGTTGGTTGGTTGGTTGGTTAAACACGTTGGTTAAACATGTTGGTTAAACACGTTGGTTAAACACGTTGGCTGGTTAAACACGTTTGATAGGCTCAATTTAAACAAGCGAAAAAAAAACATCTTGGATCCCGTATTTAACACATGAAACGGAAACATGCATTGATTTATTGGTTGGTTGGTTGGTTGGTTGGTTGGTTAAACACGTTGTAAACATGTTGGTTAAACATGTTGGTTAAACACGTAGTTTAAACACGTTGGCTGGTTAAACACGTTTGATAGGCTCAATTTTAACGAGCGAAAAAAAACCATCTCGGATCCCGTATTTAACACATGAAACGGAAACATGCATTGATTTATTGGTTGGTTGGTTGGTTGGTTGGTTGGTTGGTTGGTTGGTTGGTTGGTTGGTTAAACACGTTGTAAACATGTTGGTTAAACACGTAGTTTAAGCACATTGGCTGGTTAAACACGTTTGATAGGCTCAATTTAAACAAGCGAAAAAAAAACCATCTTGGATCCCGTATTTAACACATGAAACGGAAACATGCATTGATTTATTGGTTGGTTGGTTGGTTGGTTGGTTGGTTAAACACGTTGTAAACATGTTGGTTAAACATGTTGGTTAAACACGTAGTTTAAACACGTTGGCTGGTTAAACACGTTTGATAGGCTCAATTTTAACGAGCGAAAAAAAAACCATCTCGGATCCCGTATTTAACACATGAAACGGAAACATGCATTGATTGATTGATTGGTTGGTTGGTTGGTTGGTTGGTTGGTTGGTTAAACACGTTGGTTAAACACATTGGATAGGCTCAAAATTGGATCCCGTATTTAACACATGAAACGGAAACATGCATTGATTGATTGATTGATTGGTTGATTGATTGGTTGGTTGGTTGGTTAAACACGTTGGTTAAACATGTTGATTAAACACGTTGGTTAAACATATTGGTTAAACACGTTGGTTAAACATATTGGTTAAACACGTTGGCTGGTTAAACACGTTGGATAGGCTCAATTTAAACAAGCTGAAAAAAAACATCTTGGATCCCGTATTTAACACATGAAACGGAAACATGCATTGATTGATTGATTGATTGATTGATTGGTTGGTTGGTTGGTTGGTTGGTTGAAATTCAAACACACATAAAACTGTTTAAATAGTGCCAAAACCACATAATTTGATAACCTTGACCTTTGACCTTGTGACCTTCGTCAAGGTCATTGCTCCACAAGGTCATTGCAAAAGACCCTATGGGTCAAGGACCTTTTGTTTAAGAGTTTTGCCTAAAAATGGCTTTTTAAAAACCATCGATGGGAGTTATGTCCCTTACATGATGGTAAAATCAATATAGTCATAATGTGAAAAAGTTGCCCCTTGAAGTATTTAACATTTTTCACTGCTTAAATTTTCTGTATCTATAACCATTCAAGAATTATAGGGAAATCAAAGAGATATGAAAATCTAAAATATGACCTTGACCTTTGACCTTGACCTAATTTTCTAAGTTAGGACCCAGGGGACTCAAATAAAAACATTCCAGGGTTATACGGTTAACGGTTTATGAGTTAAAAAAACATACCGACAAATTTATTCCGTAAAGATAGATAACTCCTATAAAATTTCATCGAATCGCTTCGATCCAAATTAGCCAAAATTTTCTGAGGATGTAACGAACAATTTGTAAAAAGAATTTTGTCGCTATCTTTTTTTGTTACGAAGGAGATGCACACACATGATAAACAGTGAATAGGGAGATAACTCTTACAGAGAAAATTGTTCGTCTTAGCAGGGTGAAATTTAAAAGCGCATAAACTATACGATACAATATGAGAAATATCTAAGCGACATATTGCGAAGCAAACATTTATCGCAAGAACAAAATTTGGCGGAAAAAAAAAATAATAATAATAATAATAATAATAATCAGAACAAAAACAATAAGTCTTTCCACAGAAAAGTGGAAAGACTTAATAATAATAAATATAAAGCAATTGTTTTGAAAACAATTGTTAGGCAGTCTTTCCCCTCTGATGAATGGATAATTGATTTTTTTTATTGATTGATTTGGAAAGGGGGGGGGGGGGGTATTTGTTTATTTGTTTGTTTGCTTGCTTTGGTATGGGGTCTATATTATTATGTTACCGGAGAAGTTTCATGTTTAGTTTGGAAAGTTTTTCTTTTATTTTAGATACAGCGCGCGCGCAAGATTGAGGAGACATCACGTGACGCGGGTTTATATTAAGAAAAACTTAGTCTTTTAATTTCTTTTTAGGTCGGGACCTTGAACAGACAACATGTCTAGAGATGGAATGTACACAATGTAATTTCTTTTGTCATTGTAGGAAATTGACATTTTGATCACAGTTCACCAGCAGTGCATGTTTTGGATTTAATCGATCCGTGTAACTTTAAAACACATTTAATGATTATTTTTTGATAATGTCCATTTTTCAGCACCTGTTTGTAACACAGATTAGTATTTCAATCTCGGAGCGGACATTTTATTGTAGGTTTTTACTGAGATTGACGGACCTAGCAAGCGATTTTTACTGCATTGCCATTTCTTTTTTCTAGGAAAAGTCTTGAGAGATATCTGCAAAAAGTTTTTTTATGAACCTTCAGTACATGTATGCCCTGCTGACTGCAAATTTTCAGGTCGATTGGACTTGTAGTTTCAGAGAATATGTGGATTTTTTTTCAGAAGAGACGTAAGAACAATAATAAAATAAAAATTTTCTTGAATAATTGAGAGTTTGTTCCTTCAATATACTGTCATAAATAAACAGTCATACATATTGATTGATTGATTAGTTGGTTGATTGATTGGTTGGTTGGTTGGTTGGTTTGTTTGTTGGTTGGTTGGTTGATTAAACACGTTTGATAGGGTCACTTAGAACAAGGGAAAAAAAAACTCAAGAGACCTTGCATCCTGTATTAAACGCATGACACGGAAACATACATTAAGTGATTGATTGGTTGGTTGGTTGGTTAAACACGTTAGTTAAACATGTTGGTTGAACACGTTGGTTAAACACGTTGGCTGGTTAAACACGTTGGAAAGGCTCAATTTAAACAAGCGAAAAAAAACATCTTGGATCCCGTATTTAACAAATGAAACGGAAACATGCATTGATTTATTGGTTGGTTGATTAAACACGTTGGTTAAACATGCTGGTTAAACACGTTGGTTAAACATGCTGGTTAAACACGTAGTTTAAACACGTTTGATAGGCTCAATTTTAACAAGCGATAAAAAACCATCTTGGATCCCGTATTTAACACATGAAACGGAAACATGCAGTGATTGGTTGATTGGTTGGTTGGTTGGTTAGTTGGTTGGTTGGTTAAACAAGTTGGTTAAACACGTTGGTTAAACACGTTAGATAGGCTCAATTTAAACAAGCGAAAAAAAACATCTTGGATCCCGTATTTAACACATGAAACGGAAACATGCATTGATTGATTGATTGGTTGGTTGGTTGGTTGGTTGGTTGGTTAAACACGTTGGTTAAACATGTTGGTTAAACACGTTGGTTAAACACGTTGGCTGGTTAAACACGTTAGATAGGCTCAATTTAAACAAGCGAAAAAAAACCATCTTGGATCCCGTTTTTAACACATGAAACGGAAACATGCATTGATTGGTTGAGTGGTTGGGTGGTTGGTTGGTTGGTTGGTTGGTTAAACACGTTGGTTAAACATGTTGGTTAAACACGTTGGTTAAACACGTTGGCTGGTTAAACACGTTAGATAGGCTCAATTTAAACAAGCGAAAAAAAAAACCATCTTGGATCCCGTTTTTAACACATGAAACGGAAACATGCATTGATTGGTTGATTGGTTGGTTGGTTGGTTGGTTGGTTGGTTGGTTAAACACGTTGGTTAAACATGTTGGTTAAACACGTTGGTTAAACACGTTGGCTGGTTAAACACGTTTGATAGGCTCAATTTAAACAAGCGAAAAAAAAACATCTTGGATCCCGTATTTAACACATGAAACGGAAACATGCATTGATTTATTGGTTGGTTGGTTGGTTGGTTGGTTGGTTAAACACGTTGTAAACATGTTGGTTAAACATGTTGGTTAAACACGTAGTTTAAACACGTTGGCTGGTTAAACACGTTTGATAGGCTCAATTTTAACGAGCGAAAAAAAACCATCTCGGATCCCGTATTTAACACATGAAACGGAAACATGCATTGATTTATTGGTTGGTTGGTTGGTTGGTTGGTTGGTTGGTTGGTTGGTTGGTTGGTTGGTTAAACACGTTGTAAACATGTTGGTTAAACACGTAGTTTAAGCACATTGGCTGGTTAAACACGTTTGATAGGCTCAATTTAAACAAGCGAAAAAAAAACCATCTTGGATCCCGTATTTAACACATGAAACGGAAACATGCATTGATTTATTGGTTGGTTGGTTGGTTGGTTGGTTGGTTAAACACGTTGTAAACATGTTGGTTAAACATGTTGGTTAAACACGTAGTTTAAACACGTTGGCTGGTTAAACACGTTTGATAGGCTCAATTTTAACGAGCGAAAAAAAAACCATCTCGGATCCCGTATTTAACACATGAAACGGAAACATGCATTGATTGATTGATTGGTTGGTTGGTTGGTTGGTTGGTTGGTTGGTTAAACACGTTGGTTAAACACATTGGATAGGCTCAAAATTGGATCCCGTATTTAACACATGAAACGGAAACATGCATTGATTGATTGATTGATTGGTTGATTGATTGGTTGGTTGGTTGGTTAAACACGTTGGTTAAACATGTTGATTAAACACGTTGGTTAAACATATTGGTTAAACACGTTGGTTAAACATATTGGTTAAACACGTTGGCTGGTTAAACACGTTGGATAGGCTCAATTTAAACAAGCTGAAAAAAAACATCTTGGATCCCGTATTTAACACATGAAACGGAAACATGCATTGATTGATTGATTGATTGATTGATTGGTTGGTTGGTTGGTTGGTTGGTTGAAATTCAAACACACATAAAACTGTTTAAATAGTGCCAAAACCACATAATTTGATAACCTTGACCTTTGACCTTGTGACCTTCGTCAAGGTCATTGCTCCACAAGGTCATTGCAAAAGACCCTATGGGTCAAGGACCTTTTGTTTAAGAGTTTTGCCTAAAAATGGCTTTTTAAAAACCATCGATGGGAGTTATGTCCCTTACATGATGGTAAAATCAATATAGTCATAATGTGAAAAAGTTGCCCCTTGAAGTATTTAACATTTTTCACTGCTTAAATTTTCTGTATCTATAACCATTCAAGAATTATAGGGAAATCAAAGAGATATGAAAATCTAAAATATGACCTTGACCTTTGACCTTGACCTAATTTTCTAAGTTAGGACCCAGGGGACTCAAATAAAAACATTCCAGGGTTATACGGTTAACGGTTTATGAGTTAAAAAAACATACCGACAAATTTATTCCGTAAAGATAGATAACTCCTATAAAATTTCATCGAATCGCTTCGATCCAAATTAGCCAAAATTTTCTGAGGATGTAACGAACAATTTGTAAAAAGAATTTTGTCGCTATCTTTTTTTGTTACGAAGGAGATGCACACACATGATAAACAGTGAATAGGGAGATAACTCTTACAGAGAAAATTGTTCGTCTTAGCAGGGTGAAATTTAAAAGCGCATAAACTATACGATACAATATGAGAAATATCTAAGCGACATATTGCGAAGCAAACATTTAAAATATCGCAAGAACAAAATTTGGCGGAAAAAAAAAATAATAATAATAATAATAATAATAATCAGAACAAAAACAATAAGTCTTTCCACAGAAAAGTGGAAAGACTTAATAATAATAAATATAAAGCAATTGTTTTGAAAACAATTGTTAGGCAGTCTTTCCCCTCTGATGAATGGATAATTGATTTTTTTTATTGATTGATTTGGAAAGGGGGGGGGGGGGGTATTTGTTTATTTGTTTGTTTGCTTGCTTTGGTATGGGGTCTATATTATTATGTTACCGGAGAAGTTTCATGTTTAGTTTGGAAAGTTTTTCTTTTATTTTAGATACAGCGCGCGCGCAAGATTGAGGAGACATCACGTGACGCGGGTTTATATTAAGAAAAACTTAGTCTTTTAATTTCTTTTTAGGTCGGGACCTTGAACAGACAACATGTCTAGAGATGGAATGTACACAATGTAATTTCTTTTGTCATTGTAGGAAATTGACATTTTGATCACAGTTCACCAGCAGTGCATGTTTTGGATTTAATCGATCCGTGTAACTTTAAAACACATTTAATGATTATTTTTTGATAATGTCCATTTTTCAGCACCTGTTTGTAACACAGATTAGTATTTCAATCTCGGAGCGGACATTTTATTGTAGGTTTTTACTGAGATTGACGGACCTAGCAAGCGATTTTTACTGCATTGCCATTTCTTTTTTCTAGGAAAAGTCTTGAGAGATATCTGCAAAAAGTTTTTTTATGAACCTTCAGTACATGTATGCCCTGCTGACTGCAAATTTTCAGGTCGATTGGACTTGTAGTTTCAGAGAATATGTGGATTTTTTTTCAGAAGAGACGTAAGAACAATAATAAAATAAAAATTTTCTTGAATAATTGAGAGTTTGTTCCTTCAATATACTGTCATAAATAAACAGTCATACATATTGATTGATTGATTAGTTGGTTGATTGATTGGTTGGTTGGTTGGTTGGTTTGTTTGTTGGTTGGTTGGTTGATTAAACACGTTTGATAGGGTCACTTAGAACAAGGGAAAAAAAAACTCAAGAGACCTTGCATCCTGTATTAAACGCATGACACGGAAACATACATTAAGTGATTGATTGGTTGGTTGGTTGGTTAAACACGTTAGTTAAACATGTTGGTTGAACACGTTGGTTAAACACGTTGGCTGGTTAAACACGTTGGAAAGGCTCAATTTAAACAAGCGAAAAAAAACATCTTGGATCCCGTATTTAACAAATGAAACGGAAACATGCATTGATTTATTGGTTGGTTGATTAAACACGTTGGTTAAACATGCTGGTTAAACACGTTGGTTAAACATGCTGGTTAAACACGTAGTTTAAACACGTTTGATAGGCTCAATTTTAACAAGCGATAAAAAACCATCTTGGATCCCGTATTTAACACATGAAACGGAAACATGCAGTGATTGGTTGATTGGTTGGTTGGTTGGTTAGTTGGTTGGTTGGTTAAACAAGTTGGTTAAACACGTTGGTTAAACACGTTAGATAGGCTCAATTTAAACAAGCGAAAAAAAACATCTTG